>NW_027140807.1:0-300000 GCF_036365525.1 Heterodontus francisci | reverse complement strand
ACTGGGATTTGGAGGGTAACAGAGAGGGAGAGACTGTGATTCGGAGGGTAACAGAGAGGGAGAGACTGGGATTCAGAGGGTAACAGAGAGGGAGAGACTGTGATTCGGAGGGTAACAGAGAGGGAGAGCCTGTGATTCGGAGGGCAACAGAGAGGGAGAGACTGGGATTCAGAGGGTAACAGAGAGGGAGAGACTGGGATTCAGAGGGTAACAGAGAGAGAGAGACTGGGTTCGGAAGGTAATAGAGAGAGAGAGAGACTGGGATTCAGAGGGTAACAGAGAGGGAGAGACTGGGATTCAGAGGTTAACAGAGAGGGAGAGACTGGGATTCAGAGGGTAACAGAGAGGGAGAGACTGGGATTCAGAGGGTAACAGAGAGGGAGAGCCTGGGATTCAGAGGTAACGAAGAGGGAGAGACTGGGATTCAGAGGGTAACAGAGACGGAGAGACTGGGATTTGGAGGGTAACAGAGAGGGAGAGACTGTGATTCGGAGGGTAACAGAGAGGGAGAGACTGGGATTCAGAGGGTAACAGAGCGGGAGAGACTGGGATTTGGAGGGTAACAGAGAGGGAGAGACTGTGATTCGGAGGGTAACAGAGAGGGAGAGACTGGGATTCAGAGGTTAACAGAGAGGGAGAGACTGGGATTTGGAGGGTAACAGAGAGGGAGAGACTGGGATTCGGAGGGTAACAGAGAGGGAGAGACTGGGATTCAGAGGGTAACAGAGAGGGAGCGACTGTGATTCAGAGAGTAACAGAGAGGCAGAGACTGGGATTCAGAGGGTAATAGAGAGGGAGAGACAGGGTTTCAGAGGGTAACAGAGAGGGAGCGACTGTGATTCAGAGAGCAACAGAGAGGGAGAGACTGTGATTCGGAGGGTAACAGAGAGGGAGAGACTGGGATTCAGAGGGTAACAGAGAGAGACTGGGTTTGGAAGGTAATAGAGAGAGGGAGAGACTGGGATTCAGAGGGTAACAGAGAGGGAGAGAATGGGATTCAGAGGGTAACAGAGAGGGAGAGACTGGGATTTGGAGGGTAACAGAGAGGGAGAGACTGTGATTCGGAGGGTAACAGAGAGGGAGAGACTGGGATTCAGAGGGTAACAGAGAGGGAGAGACTGTGATTCGGAGGGTAACAGAGAGGGAGAGCCTGTGATTCGGAGGGCAACAGAGAGGGAGAGACTGGGATTCAGAGGGTAACAGAGAGGGAGAGACTGGGATTCAGAGGGTAACAGAGAGAGAGAGACTGGGTTCGGAAGGTAATAGAGAGAGAGAGAGACTGGGATTCAGAGGGTAACAGAGAGGGAGAGACTGGGATTCAGAGGTTAACAGAGAGGGAGAGACTGGGATTCAGAGGGTAACAGAGAGGGAGAGACTGGGATTCAGAGGGTAACAGAGAGGGAGAGCCTGGGATTCAGAGGTAACGAAGAGGGAGAGACTGGGATTCAGAGGGTAACAGAGACGGAGAGACTGGGATTTGGAGGGTAACAGAGAGGGAGAGACTGTGATTCGGAGGGTAACAGAGAGGGAGAGACTGGGATTCAGAGGGTAACAGAGCGGGAGAGACTGGGATTTGGAGGGTAACAGAGAGGGAGAGACTGTGATTCGGAGGGTAACAGAGAGGGAGAGACTGGGATTCAGAGGTTAACAGAGAGGGAGAGACTGGGATTTGGAGGGTAACAGAGAGGGAGAGACTGGGATTCGGAGGGTAACAGAGAGGGAGAGACTGGGATTCAGAGGGTAACAGAGAGGGAGCGACTGTGATTCAGAGAGTAACAGAGAGGCAGAGACTGGGATTCAGAGGGTAATAGAGAGGGAGAGACAGGGTTTCAGAGGGTAACAGAGAGGGAGCGACTGTGATTCAGAGAGCAACAGAGAGGGAGAGACTGTGATTCGGAGGGTAACAGAGAGGGAGAGACTGGGATTCAGAGGGTAACAGAGAGAGACTGGGTTTGGAAGGTAATAGAGAGAGGGAGAGACTGGGATTCAGAGGGTAACAGAGAGGGAGAGAATGGGATTCAGAGGTTAACAGAGAGGGAGAGCCTGGGATTCAGAGGTAACGAAGAGGGAGAGACTGGGATTTGGAGGGTAACAGAGAGGGAGGGACTGGGATTCGGAGGGTAACAGAGAGGGAGGGACTGTGATTCGGAGGGTAACAGAGAGGGAGAGACTGGGATTCAGAGGGTAACAGAGAGGGAGAGACTGTGATTCGGAGGGTAACAGAGAGGGAGAGACTGGGATTCAGAGGGTAACAGAGAGGGAGAGACTGTGATTCGGAGGGTAACAGAGAGGGAGAGACTGGGATTCAGAGGGTAACAGAGGGACAAACAGAGATGGAGAGAGAAGACAGGAGGGAGACAAAGTCCAGTGTTCGTAACACATGGATAAAGAGGAACCGAGAGGTGAGACAGGGCTTGAGAGAGTAAAAGACAGAGGAAGGAGAGATAGAGATGGAGATTACCAGCAAGAGTAAATCTCCAGCACTTCCTTCATGCTTATCACTCCTTTTCTCTGTTCCTCTCTCTCCATCTATATCCGATGTTTCACAGGAGAGAGAGAGAGAGGGAGAGAGAGTGGGAGAGGGAGTGGAAGGAACTGTACTCTATCTAATACATGCTGAACCTGCTCTGGGAGTGTTTAATGGGACATGTTAATCTGTCGTTCACTGTCCTGTACCAGGCTGTGAAGATGATAACACAGCAGGTAAAACAGAACCATTCACTCTTGTCTGCTATTCTATGACCCATATGTGTCTCATATGATCCAATAGATCAGAGAGTGAGGTGAGAGTAACTGCCCTTAACCTCAAGGCAGCATTTGACTGTGTGTGGCATCACAGAGCCTGAGTAGAGTTGAAGTCAGTGGGAATCAGGGGGAAAACTCTCCACTGACTGGAATCATACCGAGCACAAAGGAAGATGGTTGTGGTTGTTGGAGGTCAATCATCTCAGTCCCAGGACATCACTGCAGGAGTTCCTCAGGGTAGTGTCCGAGGCCCAACCATCTTCAGCTGCTTCCTCAATGACCTGCCCTCCATCGTAAGGTCAGAAGTGGGGATGTTCACTGATGATTACACAGTGTTCAGTTCCATTTACAGATCAGGCAGCATCTGTGGAGAGAGAAACACAATCAGCCATTCAGCTCGATGGTTTCCAGATTTCCAGCATCCACAGTATTTTGCTTCAGATAATGAAGCAGTTCATAGCTGCATGTACCATGACCTGTGTTGCAGGTTTAGTGTGAGTGTTTTAGGGGTGAGTGTTGGATCAGTGTTTGATATTTTCAAACTGCAGTGACATTCTCAACAAGGGCAAGAGTTAAAGGTTCAAAATTAACCAAGAAATGGCTGAAAGCATTGCTGTCCTGAGAGAGAGTGAGGGAGAGATGAAAGGAGAGAGAGAGAGAAAGAGAGAGGGAGTGATGGTGTCATAGAGACACAGTCGGAGTCATAGACGGAGAAAGAGAGACAGGGAGAGACAGACAGTGAGAGAGGGACTCAGAAAGAGAGAGACGGAGAGAGGGAGAGACAGAAGCACAGAGAGAGGGAGAAACAGAGACAGTGATAGGGAAAGACAATGAGGGAGACAGTGATAGGGGCAGAGACCGAGGCTGAGACAGAGACAGAGAGGGGGAGAGACAGAGGGAGATTGCAATGGAGAGTGTCAGTCAATATTCCCACAAAGCTGTGTGCAGCATCGTTGAAGGGATGACACAGCGAGATAATGGGATTGAGAGGGTACAGAGGGAGATAGAGAGAGAAGAGGAGAGAGATAAACATGGAGTAGTGGTAGAGTGGGGAACTAGTGATTGAGTGAGTAAGAGAGAGATTAACAGTAAGAGTAGCTCTCCACTTCTCTCTCCATGCCTATCTCTCCCTTTCTCACTGTTACACTCTCTCCATCTATATTTCTCCCTCTCTCCTGGTGTTTCACACTCGATGCCTATTTCTTGTACCTCTGTGTACACAGGATTACATCAAACTGTGATTATATTTGACATTTGCCCTTTCGATCTAACCTCACAACGTGACTGTCTCCAACATTATCTCTGTGTCTGTGAACAGCAGGACCTTGGAGTGAATGTTCACTGATTCCTGAGGCTGACAGGACAGGTGGATAAGCTGGTTAGGAAGGGATAAGGGAGACTTTCATTTCCCGACCAGCGGTAACAATCTCTCAGTGTCGACCCGATCCAGTCCCTTTAGAATCTGATATGTTTCAATGAGATCACCTCTCATTCTTCTAAACTCCAGAGAATACAGGTCCAATTTACTCAGCCTCTCATCATCGGACAATGGCAGAGAAACTAAACAAATACTTTTTGTCTGTCTACATGTTCTCAGTCATGCTCTGTCATCTTCCTCGAATCATTGAACACTGCAGTTTATGGATATTTCACTGTTTGCTGTTGAGCTGATGAATTTGTTTGATTGGCAGTGATAATATTTTTGGACCATTGTATCGAGTCCAATGGGTTGCAACCAGGATTACTGGGTGATTTCTCTCTGCAACTTTTAATCTTTAATAAAGCTTATCTGGGCATTAAACTGCAATCTGTTTTTATATGTCTGACTCCACTCATTCGCCCGAGGATAAAGTTACTTTTGTCTGGTTGTCCACCCAATTAAATGACTGTTTGACACGGCAAGACTTTCTTTACTTTGAACGTGTGCTGATCTCTCTCTCTCTCTCCCACACACACTCTCTCTCTGCCCACATCTATCCCGGACTTTCCCTCTCTCTCTGACGGACACTCTATCTCTCATTCATTTTTCACTCTTTTTGTACACCCTGTGTCTGCTCTTTTCCTCTAATTTCTCATTTTCCTTCCCACTCTCTCTCCATCTCTGTCTCTCTCTCGCTCTGTTACTCTCACCTCACCTTTATCTCTCCATTGATCTGTTCCCTCACTCTCAAACTCTACCTCTCCCTCACTCTCCACCTTCCTTTCTCTTTGATCTCTCTTCACATCTCTCTATCACACTCTCTTCATCTCTGTCCAATTGAGGAGATTCTCCCTCCATTTCTCACCATCTCTTGCTCCCTCACTCTCTCCCCATCACCTATTTTCTCTCAGTCTCTCCATCTCTCTATTATTCTTTCAATCTCATTTCTCTTTCCTTCCATCACTCTCTCTTTTCTATTTCCCTCTCTATTACTTGCTCTCTAACTCTCTTGCTCTGTCTGTCCATGTTGGGTCCCTTTAAGAGTTTGGGACAGTTCTGGTGGTGCATGGTCCCTTTAAGAGTCTGGTGCGGACCCCTCCCCCACCCCGGGTGATCACATGTCGCCCAAACCGCGGCTGCGCAGAGGCCGGAGGTACCTGTTCACCTCCGAACACGTGGGGCGACGCAGCCAATCAGAGCTCAGTGACGCCTTGGCGGGACTGAGGCGTCAAAAGCCGCCATGTTTGCGTGACGTCGCCCGCCGGCCGTTTATTCTCGTAAAAAAGCAGCTGAAAGGAAAAGGAGAAGCGGCTTCAGTTCTCGATCTCAATGGAGGAAACTTTAAAGTCTGAGCCGAGGGAGGATGCAAAAAAGCGGCGTTTAACGCGTTTGTGGAGGTGCGCATGTGCGGAACCTCCTCCCAGAGGGCAGCGCGGCCTGTCCTGCAGATAGGGGCCTTTCCTAGCCGCGGGGCATTGTGGGAGACGCATGACGCCATTGCCCCCTCATTAACTCAAGTCAAAATCAACTCATTCCCTCTGAGCTCTCTATCCCTCCTTTTCATATTGCAGGCTGCAACGGGCTTTGTTGATAACAATTCCACCATCCCGGGTGTGATCAGATACTCTGTCCCTTCGCAAACGATTTCCTGTCCCTCCAACAGCTTGTGCCATTGCCCGATTTATGGGTGTGTTTTCCCCTTCTGATGTTGAACTTTTTAGTGGCTTTACTCCTACTGAAGTTGTTGTTTTATTTGTTTTTGTTTGTCCTCAGGAAGCTGTTCATTTCCCGTAGAAATTGTTGCATTTGTTGATGCTTTTTCTCCTGTTCAGGTTGTTGTTGCATTTGTTGGTGTTTTTCTCCTGTTCAGGTTGTTGTTACATTTGTTGGTGTTGCCCTCCTGTTGAGGTTGTTGTTGCATTTGTTGGTGTTTTTCTCCTGTTGAGGTTGTTGTTACATTTGTTTGTGTATCCCTCCTGTTGAGGTTGTTGTTACATTTGTTGGTGTTTTTTCTCCTGTTGAGGTTGTTGTTACATTTGCTGGTGTTTTTCTGCTGTTGAGGTTGTTATTGAATTGATTTGAAAAACACGTTTGCTAACACTTTTCAAGATGAGAAGCTGCATTCAACTGAACACCAGGATCTGTTTCTCTGTCACGCTTAAAGCACTACCTTCGATTAGTGAGGAGTCAGTCTCTGAAATCAATGTCCCAGTGCTGTGGTAACATAAAATTGCCACTGAAAATAAAAACAGCTGACTGATGTTCGGAGAGAGGAGAGAAAGAGAGACAGACAGACAGAAAGAGACACAATCTGTAACCTCATGGCCTGGCATATCTGCCACTCTACCATGACCATCAAGCCAGGAGACCAACCCTGGTTCAATGAAGAGTGCAGGAGGGCATGCCAGGAGCAGCACCAGGCATACCTCAAAATGAGGTGTCAACCTGGGGAAGCTACAACACAGGACTATCTGCATGCCAAACTGCGTAGGCAGCATTCTATAGACAGAGCTAAGCGATCCCATAACCAACGGATCAGATCTAAGCTCTGCAGTCCTGCCATAACCAGCCATGAATGGTGGTGGACAATTAAACAACTAACCGGAGGAGATGGCTCCACAAATATCGCCATCCTCAATGATGGGGGAGCCCAGCACATCAGTGCGAAAGATAAGGCAGAAGCATTTGCAACAATCTTCAGCCAGAAGTGCCCAGTTGATGATCCATCTCGGCCTCCTCCTGAAGTCCCCAGCATGACAGAGGTCAGACTTCAGCCAATTCGATTCACTCCGCGTGATATCAAGAAACGACTGAAGACACTGGACACTGCAAAGGCTATGGGTCCTGACAATATTTTGGCAATAGCACTGAAGACTTGTGCTCCAGAACTTGCTGCACCCCTGGCCAAGCTGTTCCAGTATAGCTACAACACTGACATCTACCCAGCAATGTGGAAAATTGCCCAGGTATGTCCTGTACACAAAAAGCAGGACAAGCCCAACCCGGCCAATTACCGCCCCATCAGTCTACTCTCAATCATCAGTAAAGTGATGGAAGGTGTCATCAACAGTGCCATCAAGCAGCACTTGCTTAGCAATAACCTGCTCAGTGACGCTCAGTTTGGGTTCCACCAGGGCCACTCAGCTCCTGACCTCATTACAGCCTTGGTTCAAAAATGGAAAAAAGAGCTGAAGTCAAGAGGTGAGGTGAGAGTGACTGCCCTTGACATCAAGGCAGCATTTGACCGAGTATGGCATCAAGGAGCCCTAGCAAAACTGAGGTCAATGGGAATCAGGGGGAAAACCCTCCACCTGCTGGAGTCATACCTAGCGCAAAGGAAGATGGTTGTGGTTGTTGGAGATCAATCATCTGAGCTCCAGGACATCACTGCAGGAGTTCCTCAGGGTAGTGTTCTAGGCCAAACCATCTTCAGCTGCTTCATCAATGACCTTCCTTCAATCATAAGGTCAGAAGTTGGGATGTTCGCTGATGATTGCACAATCTTCAGCACCATTCGTGACTCCTCAGATACTGAAGCAGTCCGTGTAGAAATGCAGCAAGACCTGGACAATATCCAGGCTTGGGCTGATAAGTGGCAAGTAACATTCGTGCCACACAAATGCCAGGCAATGACCATCTCCAACAAGAGAGAATCTAACCATCTCCCCTTGACATTCAATGGCATTACCATCGCTGAATCCCCAACTATCAACATCCTAGGGGTTACCATTGACCAGAAACTGAACTGGAGTAGCCATATAAACACATGGCTACAAGAGCAGGACAGAGGCTAGGAATCCTGTGGCTAGTAACTCACCTCCTGACTCACCAAAGCCTGTCCACCATCTACAAGGTACAAGTCAGGAGAGTGATGGAATACTCTCCTCTTGCCTGAATTGGTGCAGCTCCAACAACACTCAAGAAGCTCGACACCATCCAGGACAAAGCAGCCCGCTTGATTGGCACCCCATCCACAAACATTCACTCCATCCACCACCAACGCACAGTGACAGCAGTGTGTACCATCTACAAGATGCACTGCAGCAATGCACCAAGGTTACTCAGGCAGCACCTTCCAAACCCGCGACCTCTACCAACTAGAAGGACGAGGGCAGCAAATGCGTGGGAACATCACCACCTGCATGTTCCCCTCCAAGTCACCCACCATCCTGAATTGGAACTATATCGCCGTTCCTTCACTGTCACTGGGTCAAAATCCTGGAACACCCTTCCTAACAGCACTGTGGGAATACCTACCTCACATGGACTGCAGTGGTTCAAGAAGGCAGCTCACCACCACCATCTGAAGGGCATTTAGGGATGGGCAATAAGTGCTGGCTTGGCCAGCGACGCCCTCATCCCATGAATGAATGAAAAAAAAGGATGCTGGGAGGATGTTCCCCTTGTGGGGGAGTCTAGAACGAGGGGGCACAGTTTAAAAATAAAGGGTCTCCCATTTATGACAAAGATGGGGAGGAATTTTTTTTCTCTCAGTGGGTGGTTAGACTTTGGAATTCTCTTCCCCAGAGAGCAGTGGAGGTTGGGTCATTGAATATATTCAAGGCTGAGTTAGACAGATTTATGATCGACAAGGGAGTCAAGGGTTATGGGGGGCAGACAGGAAAGTGGAGTTAAGGTCACTATCAGATCAGTCATGATCTTAGAGAATGGCAGAACAGGCTCAATGGGCTGAATGGCCTACTCCTGTTCCTATCTCTTCGGATCTTGTGTATAAAATGGAGGGTTTTCTCTCCACTTTTTAAGCCATTTTTATAGCAGAGACAGGGCCATGTGTAATATAAACAGAGACAGGGTCTAGTGCAGACCTAACTAGTGCATTGATAACTGAGACTAGTGTAAAAGGTATCGAGGATACAGAATTCTAAATATACATTCAGGGGAACTTTTTCAGGCCAGTACATAGCAAGGACAACAAGAGATGGGTCAGTTTTACACTTAGTTTTAGGGAATGAAGCTGGGCCGGTGGAAGGTGATTTAGAAAAAGTGGACTGGAAAAAGCTACTTGAAGGTAAATGAGTGTCAGAGCAGTGAGAGGGAATCATTTCAACTTGGAGGATTTATTATTCCAGAGTTATTTTTTATTTTCAGAGAAATTCAAATTCACAAGAACCCAATGTGGGATTTGAACTCCTGCTTTTTCAGTCATTAGCTCAGGCTTTCAGATTACAAACTGTAAAAGACATTCACCTTCCTCCTGTTGTTGTCTGACTGTCTCAGCTTTTGTATATTGTCCCCAATCTTGTTCTTTCATGTGTCTAAAGACTTTGATGTTATTCAGACATTGATAAACCACTTCATTCTCTCAGGACATCGGCTTAAAGACATTCAGGGACACAATCCACAATCTAATTCACACCCTATTCAAACAACCAAAATCTTCAACTCCATTCAAACACCCCGATATCCTGTCCCTGCACAGATAACTGACAGTTCCACAAAGCAGGAATGTCTGAATGAGAAACCACATTTACCTGACACAATCCAAGCTCCAAATTGAATCATTAAGATATCGAAAATACCACAGAAATGTGACTTGTTCCTTGTAACAGTGAGAATGAAACATTTCAGGGAACTATTCAACCAAGAAGGATTCCGAGAAAAGTCAGGATCAGGACTGAAAGAGAAAGAGAGAGAGTGAAATGGGGAGAGAAAGAAAGAGACTGTCAGCTCCTGTATGTGTAAGGCCTCTCTCTTCCTGCACCCATTTTAACATTGTACCATTTAGTTTATATTGCCTCTCCCAGTCTTCCTTCCAAAATCCATCACTTCACATTTCTCAGCATTGAAGTTAACCTGCCTGTGTCTGTCCAATGATAGGTTGGATAGTAAACTGTCAAGAGGACATAAAGAGTCTACAAAGAGATTTCGATCGGTAAAGTGAGTGGACAAACATTTGGCAGATGGAGTAGAATGTGTCAGGAAGAATAAATAGCAGTATATTATTGAAATGGAGAGAGACTGCAGAACTGTACGGTACAGAGGGATCTGGGGGTCCTGGTACATGAATCACTAAATGTTACTATGCAGGTACAGCGAGTGGTTCGAAGGCAAATGGAACTGTGTTGTTTATTACAAGGGGAATAGAATATAAAAATAGGGAAGTGTTGTTACAGCTGTACAGGACCTTAGTTAGACCACATCTGGAGTAATGTGGACTGTTTTGGTCTCCTTACTTAATCAAGGATATAACTGCATTAGAAGCAGTTCAGAGAAGGTTCACTCGACTGATACCTGGGATGAAGGGGTTATCTTATGAGGAAAGGTTGAACAGGTTGGGCCGATACCCACTGGAGTTTAGAAGAATGAGAGGTGATCTTATTGAAACATCTCAGGTCCTGAGGGGGACTGGACAGGGTGGATGCTGAGAGGATGTTTCCCCTTGTCGGGGAGTCCAGAACGAGGGGACACAGTTTAAAATGAGGGCTCTCCCATTTAAGACTGAGATGAGGAGAAATGTTTTTCTCTCAGAGGGTGGTTAGTCTGTGGAATTTTCTTCCCCAGAGAGCAGTGGAGGCTGGATCATTGAATATATTCAAGGCTGAGTTAGATAGATTTATGATCAACCAGGGAGTCGAGGGTTATGGGGGGCAGACAGGAAAGTGGAGTTGAGTTCCCAATCAGATCAGCCATCGAATGGGAGAGCAGGCTCGATGGGCTGAATGGCCTACTCCTGCTCCTAATTCATTTGTTTGTGTGTGTTCCATTTCACCAGACTGCCTCTATCCTCCTGAAGTCTGCTACTAGTCCCTTCCCTGTTTATTACATTATAGATGTCACAAACATTGGTAAACATTGAAGTTATGCCCTGGAAACCCAAGTCCAAGTTATTAGTATATATCAAAAAGATCAGTGGTCCTAATATGATCCTCCACTGTATATCTCCTTCCAGTCTGAAACAACCATTGTCCACTCTCTCAGCCAATGTCATATCCACTCAGCCACTGCCCCTTTCATCCATGGAGCACCAATATTGATAACTAGTCAATTAGGAGGCACCATTAAGTCCTCCCCATGAGGACACTGGTCCCAGACCTCTCTGCTTGCACTCTCCCATCAAAATTCCCCAGACAGGTACAGCATGGATTAGATACAGAGTAATGCTCCTTCTACACTGTCCCATCCAACACTCCCAGGGCAGGAACATCATGGGGTGGATACAGAGTGAATCTCACTCTACACTGTCTGAAACAGAGAGAGAGAGACAGAAAGAGAAAGAGAGAAAGAGAGAGACACAGACAGACAGGGAGACTGGGAGTGAAAGAAGGATATTTAACATCGGACAGAGGAAGAGGAGGAGGCAATTTAACCCCTCAACCCTGTTCCAGCATTCAATGAGATCAGGGCTGATCTGTGATCTAACTAACACCATATATCCCACCTTTGACCCTTATCTCTTAATACCTTTTGTTAACAAGAATCTATCAATCCCAGATTTAAAAATTAACAATGAAGCCAGCATGAATTCCTATTTGCAGAAGAGAGATCTAAAATGACAAAGAAATCCAAAGGAATGATTGGACAGGCTGGGGTTGTTTTCTTTGAAACAGAGGAGGCTGAGGGGAGATGGAGTTGAGGTGTATAAAATTATGAGGGGCCTCGATAGAGTGGATAGGGAGGACCTATTTACCTTAGCACAGAGGTACATAAAAAAGGGCACAGATTTCAAAATGTCCACAACCAATATCATGAGGGTGTGATGGCTCCCGCAGTGGAATAGCTTGCTGGATGTTTAAAATGGAGGATATTCCCTCTGGATCTCTCCGGATGTTTCTCTCTCCATATCTATCTCTTATATGTTTGTACACACAGCAGTGAAGGATTACATCAAATTATTATATCTGACATTCTCCCTTTCAATCCACCCCAACAATCTCTCTCTCTCCAACCTTGTCCCTCTCTACAGCCCTCTCTCTCTGTCTGCATATCGAACCCTCTCTCCTAGTGTCAGAGATAGCAGGAGGGAGAGACAGAGAGAGGAAGACAGAGAGAGAATGTTGAAGGAAATGTCCTCTCTTCCTAAGCTGTGCTGAAGCTGCTCTCGGAGTGTTTGATGGGCTACATTAATCGGCCGTGCACAGTCCTGTATCAGGCTGTGAAGAAGCAGAGCATGTTCAGTAGACAACGGGTGAAAGGGAACAATTCACTCCTGTCTGCTACTGGGAAGAGAGACTGACCTTAACATCAAGGCAGCGTTTGACCGAGTGTGGCAGCGAAGAGCCCGAGCAAAATTGAAGTCAGTGGGACTCCGCTGGTTGGACTCATACCGAGCACAAAGGAAGATGGTTGTGGTTGTTGGAGGTCAATCAGCTCAGTCCCAGGACATCACTGCAGGAAAATAGAGACAAGATAGATGAAAACTTTCAGTCTGTCAGAAAAAGTGAAATGGTCAAACAATGTTGTTATGGGAGACGCCTGGCCTCCATCTGATTCCATTCAGACAGACAGACAGATATCAATATAAATGAAGACATATATTTGTCTGGGTTACAGATGGAAGACTGAACATTCCCTTCGGTCTTGTTACTAGCTATCAGATGCTGTGTACAATTTCTAATTGCTCTGGTTTGATGTGGGTAATATTTATGTTTGAAATGATGGGGTGAACCTTATAACAATCTCCCCGAGATGAAGTGGGATTGAGGGACTGGAATAAAGGTCAGTAATAGTGCAATGCACTTTACACGACTGAGTAACAAACTCTGTTGTGTTAAAGTTTAATAAATCATACTTGTGTTGCACTGTGACAATTGTTAGCTGTTTTTTTTTTAACAATAGGGATTGTTTTTCTCACAGGATTTTCGATTGTATTTTCCTTTATTGGCCGATGTATAGAATATAAGAGCAGGGAGGTTATGCTCGAACTGTATAAAACACTAGTTAGACCACAGCTAGAGTACTGTGTCCAGTTCTAGTCACCACATTACAGGAAGGATGTGATCACACTAGAGAGGGTACAGAGGAGATTTACAGAGGATGTTGTCAGGAATGGAGAATTTTAACCAGGAGGAAAGATTGGACAGGCTGGAATTGTTTTCTTTGGAACAGAGGAGGCTGAGGAGAGATTTAATGGAGGTGTGTAAAATGATGATGGACCGAGATAGAGTGGAAAGGAAGGACCAGTGGAGAACAACCCAAGCTCTCCAATATATCCATATATCTGAAAGAACTGAAATAAAGACAGAGAGAGAGAGAGAGAGGGACAGAGAGACCGAGAGAGATAGAGAGGGGGCGGGAGGAGGAGAAAGAGAGCGAGTGGGAAGGAGAGAGGGAGGGCAATTGAGAGAGTGGGAGGCAGGGAGAGTGAGACAGGGAGAGAAAGACTGGCAGAGGGAGAGAGAGAGAGAAAGGGGGGGAGAGAGAGAGAGAGAGACAGGGTGGGGGTAAGAGTGAGGAATAAAATGGCCCAAAGAAATGGAACAAGTTTGAGGGGCCGAATGGCCTCCTCCTGTCTTCCTGAGGGATTTACTAATATTACATCCTGAAATAAACAAGGTCATGATGATAATTTTAAGCAAATGAAATGGAATTAATTAACAATAGTTTCTCCTTTAAAATTATTAATCCGAATTCACAATATTACTTGTGTGAATTTCGATAATTTGCTGTTTATTAACATCACTGAATAAATAAATATTGGAAGATCCAATGTCACTTTCTTCCCATCCTTGATCAAACTCCTACTGACTCACTCCAAGGTTTAAACCTAAGGAGCAGTTCTGGCGGTGCGGGGTCCCTTTAAGAGGTTGGCACTGACCCTCTCCCTGTTGTCCCCCCTCCCCCCCACTGCCCCCGGGGTCACAGCGTTGGGTCACTGGACACTGGACATGGCCCATGAACCCAAAGACAAGAAAAGGAAATTAAAAATTCTCCTGCTCCCTGGGAAATCAGATTGACAATAAATTTAAACCCCGAGAGTGAAATATAAAAGGAGAAAAGAGAGATTTTGATGTTTGTAAAAACATGATTTACACAGAGGGAAGTGTTTGTGTTTATCTGTCTAAGTTGGTCAATGTGAATATATGTGTCTCTGTGTGGGTTTCTCTCTCTCTCTCTCTCGGTCAGTGGGAATGGATGTGTCAGGGTGTGGATTTCTATGTGTGTGTGTGTGTTTATCTGGACATGTTAGTCTGCCTGTGTTTATGTGACTGTCTTTGTGTCTGTGTGTGGGTTTGTGTCTCTGTGTTTGTGTTTCCAATTCTAGATGTGAGGGTGGGAGAGGACACTGAAGGAGACTCTCTCATCCAGTGGAGACCTTATGGGTGGAACTGAGGAACAGAAAAGGATCTAAAACTGGACTAGGTTTTGTATATCGACCCCCTGGTAGCAGTTCTGAGGTGTTAGATTGTATAAATGTACAAATTAGACAAGTGTGTAACAAAGACAGAGAAGTATTAATGGGGGATTTTAACTTCCACATGGATTGGGAGAGGCAGACCAGCACCTGTCAGAAAGGTAGTGAATTTCTGGAATGTGTCTGGGATAGTTTCCTACAACAATATGTCCTAGATGTAACAAGGGGACAGGCAATATTAGATTTAGTTATCAGTAATGAGCCAAATTTAATCAGTAGCCTAACTGTGTGTGAACATTTATCAAATAGTGATCACAACATGATCGAATTCAAGGTAACGTTTGACAGTGAAAAGCATGAATCAGCAACTAGAATTTTAGACTTGGGTAAGGCTGACTTTATCAGGATGAGACACAGACTGTCCATGGGAAACTGGGTAGATCTGTTAATAGGTCAAACGACTGAAGAACAGTGGAGAATATTTAAAGAAACATTTAACACAATACAGAGTGAGTATATACCCCTGAGAGGAAAAAGTTCCACTTCACAGAAAAAACAGCCATGGACAACCAAAGAGATGAGGGATAGAATAAAACAAAAAGCAAGGGCTTACAAAAATGTAAAAGGCAGCACAGATCCGGCCGAATGGGATCGATTCAAAGACCGGCAAAGGGTCACAAAGCAACTTATAAGAGCTACTAAAAGAGATTAAGAAATGAAACTTGCAAGGGACATCAAAATCAATTAGACGACATTTTATAGTTACATAAAGGGAAAACGGGTGGTCAAGAGCAATGGAGACCCACTAAAAGCTGAAAATGGAGATAGTATCAGTGAGAATGTTGGTTTTCTGTTTGAAAAGAGCTGACCAGGTCAGGGTTCTCTCTGTTCCCCCCTAAACCCTCCCGCCAGCCTTGGAACGACTCACAGATTCATGTCTAAGGGAACTGGTCAATTGTTCTGGTAGAATTTCCCTCTTTGCTGATGGTTAATAAAGCAGATGGGATCCTGAGCTTTATAAACAGAGGTCTAGAGTGGAAAAGTCAGGAAGTGATGTTAAACCTTTATAAAATAATAGTTTGTCCCCAGCTGCAGTATTGTGTCCAATTCTGGGACCACACTTTTGGAAGGACATGGAGGCTTTGGTGAATGTAAAGAAGAGATTTACTGGAACGGTTCCTGGATGAGATTATTACAGTTACACTGATAGACTGGAGAAGCTGGGCTTGTTCTCCTTAGAGCAGAGAAGATTAAAAGGAGATTTCCCTTTCGTGAAACCATGTTGACTTTGTTTGATGACACTATGACATATTTCTCAAGAGTGTGCAGGTACAGAGGGAGCTGGAGGTTCACGAGCAGTGATCTTTGAAGGCGGCAGCACTTAGTAAGAGAGTAATTAGCAAAACATATGTGATGTTGGTCTTCAGAGAGGCAGAGAGAGAGAGGGAGGGAGAGATGGGCAGAAAGAGGGAGGGAGAGATGGGCAGAGACAGGCAGATTGTAGAACTTTTACATCGAACTGCGTTAAAAAATATCACAAATTTAAAGGGACTGTGCACTGATAAAGATGGCCACACACAACAACTAAAGTCACACACCATCCTGACTTGGAACGATATTGCACTGTGTTACAATCCTGGAACTCCCTTCCGAACAGCACTGTGGGTCTACCTACCCCACATGGACTGCAGTGGTTCAAGAACATGGCTCACCACCACCTTCTCAAGGGAAATTAGGATGGACAATAAATGCTGGCCTGGCCAGTGACACACACCTCACTCCAATCAATTTAAAAATTAAAATTCAGCACCGAGTCACTTAAGGAGTTATTAGGCAAGACGACCAAAATCCTGGTCAAAGAGGTTGGATTTTGGGAGCGTCTTCAAAGAGGGAAGAGAGTTACTGAGACGGAGAGGTTTAGGAAAGGAATTCCAGAGTTAGGGCCTTGGCAGCTTGAAGGCCCGGCCACCAATGGTGGAACGATTCAAATTGGGGATGTTCAAGAGGCCAGAATTAGCGGATCACAGATATTGGAGGATTGTGGAGCTGGAGGAGATTGCAGAGATAGGGAGGGGTTATTTGTGGAAGACAATTCCAAAATTCCACCACCCTTTGTGTGTAGAAATGTTTATAGATTTCAGCCTGAAAGAATTTTAGATTAATTTTCTATTTTTAGACTGTGCCCCTCGTCCCAGGTTCCCCCAACCAGTGAGAAGATTTTCTCTCTCTCTACCCCATCAGCTTCCAGGATTATCTTATAAACTTTGATCAACTCACCCCTTACCCTTCTTAATTCCAGGGATACAGAGTAAAGCTCTGTCTACACGGTCCCATCAAATGCTGCCAAGCCAAGTTATCTGCAGAGTAAATCTCTGTCTTCTCTGTTCTATCAAACACTCCCAGGGCAGGTACAGTGTGGGGTTAGATACAGAGTAAAGCTGCCTCTGTATATGCCTCTCATTCTCCTCCTCCATCCAGATGGAGAGAGTAACAGTGAGAAAGACAGGGATAGATATCGAGAGAGAATAAGAGAGAGAGGGAAGGATAGCAATGGGGAGAGAGTACCAGAGAGAAAGAGGAAGAGATTGGGATGGAGAGTGTCAGTCAGTGTTCCTGCAAAGCTGTGTGCAGCAGCCTGGAAGGTACCACGCAGGTCCTGTTCCCTGATAAATTACACACGTCTGCAAAGATTCTTCAAATGTTTAAAGGGACTGTTCACGAAAGAAAAATGGCTACGAACAACAACTAAATCTTCACGGGAACATTGGAGCCAGCTGCGGATACGGGGTTGTTACCAGCCTGCATAAGGAAGTGCACCCTCTGCAGATGTGGTGTCACCGAAAGTAGCCGACTTAAAATGGCAAACTGATGTATGTGGAGTTTTACTGAGGTTCTGAGAGAGGAGAGAGAAACAAGCATAGACACACACACACACATACACAGACCCACACAAACACAGAAACAACAGTATAACTAAGGGACAGAGAGTGACAACAGAATATTTCAATTTCCAAAAGGCATCCGAGAAGGTGAATCTCAGATTTAAAAATGAACAATTGATTTAACATCAACGTGCGTTTACAGAAGACAGTTCCAAACTAACACCACCTTTAGTGTGTAGAGGTGTTTCCTAACTTCACTCCTGAAAGGTCTGCCTCGAATTTTTAGACTATGCTCACTCGTCCCAGAGTCCCCAACCTACCGAAATAGTTTCTCCCAAACTACCCCATCAGATCCACTGCATTGATGCATTAAGGGAGAGAGAGAGAGAGAGAAAGATAGAGAGATGGGGTGAGGGAAAGAGAGAGAGAGAGAGAGAGAGAGACGGGCTGAGGGAGGGGGAGAGAGAGACACAAAGGGTGAGGGGGGAGAGAGAGAGACAGGGTGAGGGGGAGAAAGATAGAGAGAGAGGGAGAGTTAGAGAGAGAGAGATGGGCTGACGGAGAGAGACAGAAACATGTTGAGCGAGTGAGAGAGAGAGAGTCGGGTGAGGAGGTTCTTCACTTTGGCAGGAAGAATAGAAACACAGAACATTTTTCAAATGGTGAGAAACGATGAAATGTTGGTGTTCAGAGGGATTTGGGTGTCCTTGTACACAAAGCACAGAAAGTTAACACACAGGTACAGCAAATGGAGTGTTGGCCTTTATTGCAAAGGGGTTAGAGTACAAGAGTGAGGAAGTCTTGCTGTAATGGGACAGGGTTTGGTGAGCCCACACCTGGAGTACTGTGTACAGTCCTGGTCTCAGTACTGAAGGATGGATATACTTGTCTTAGAGGTGAGGAGGAGAAAGAGAGAGAGAGAGACGGACAGTGTGAGGGAGAAGGTGAGGATTAAAAAGTCCCAAAGGTGCTACATCGGGTGCATTATAAAACAAAACCTGACCCCAAACCCACAGAAGTTGAGATTAAGGCTGATGACCAAACGCTTGGTCAAAAAGGTTAGTTTTAAGGAACGTCTTTAAGCAGGAATGAGAGACAGAAAGACGGAGAGGTTGAGGGAAGGAATTCCCCAGTGTTAACAGGCAGTGACATTAATTCCTGATTGCCGGTAGAGATTTGTTAGGAAAGGGTATTAATGTTTACGGAGCCGAGACAGCTCGATGTGGAGAAGGAGTAAATCAGCCATGACCTGAGTGAATGGGCTGGACAGGTTGGAGGGGCCGAATGGCCTCATCCTGTCTTCCTCAGGGCTTTAGTAATATCACTGCCAATGTACTGATGGTTTCCTGTTCGAAAAGAGCTGACCAGGTCGGGGGTTCTCTCTGATCTCCCCTAAACCCTCCCGCCAGCCTTGGAACGACTCATAGATTCATGTCTAATGGAACTGAAACAGACAAGATTCTGAGGGGACTTTACAGGGCGGATGCTGGGAGGATGTTCCCCTTGTGGGGGAGTCTAGAACGAGGGGGCACAGTTTAAAAATAAAGGGTCTCCCATTTATGACAAAGATGGGGAGGAATTTTTTTTATCTCAGTGTTTGATTAGACTTTGGAATTCTCTTCCCCAGAGAGCAGTGGAGGTTGGGTCATTGAATATATTCAAGGCTGAGTTAGACAGATTTATCATCGACAAGGGAGTCAAGGGTTATGGGGGGCAGACAGGAAAGTGGAGTTAAGGTCACTATCAGATCAGTCATGATCTTAGAGAATGGCAGAACAGGCTCAATGGGCTGAATGGCCTACTCCTGTTCCTATCTCTTCGGATCTTGTGGATAAAATGGAGGGTTTTCTCTCCACTTTTTAAGCCATTTTTATAGCAGAGACAGGGCCATGTGTAATATAAACAGAGACAGGGTCTAGTGCAGACCTAACTAGTGCATTGATAACTGAGACTAGTGTAAAAGGTATCGAGGATACAGAATTCTAAATATACATTCAGGGGAACTTTTTCAGGCCAGTACATAGCAAGGACAACTAGAGATGGGTCAGTTTTACACTTAGTTTTAGGGAATGAAGCTGGGCCGGTGGAAGGTGATTTAGAAAAAGTGGACTGGAAAAAGCTACTTGAAGGTAAATGAGTGTCAGAGCAGTGAGAGGGAATCATTTCAACTTGGAGGATTTATTATTGCAGAGTTATTTTTTATTTTCAGAGAAATTCAAATTCACAAGAACCCAATGTGGGATTTGAACTCCTGCTTTTTCAGTCATTAGCTCAGGCTTTCAGATTACAAACTGTAAAAGACATTCACCTTCCTCCTGTTGTTGTCTGACTGTCTCAGCTTTTGTATATTGTCCCCAATCTTGTTCTTTCATGTGTCTAAAGACTTTGATCTTATTCAGACTTTGGTAAACCACTTCATTCTCTCAGGACATCGGCTTAAAGACATTCAGGGACACAATCCACAATCTAATTCACACCCTATTCAAACAACCAAAATCTTCAACTCCATTCAAACACCCCGATATCCTGTCCCTGCACAGATAACTGACAGTTCCACAATGCAGGAATGTCTGAATGAGAAACCACATTTACCTGACACAATCCAAGCTCCAAATTGAATCATTAAGATATCGAAAATACCACAGAAATGTGACTTGTTCCTTGTAACAGTGAGACTGAAACATTTCAGGGAACTATTCAACCAAGAAGGATTCCGAGAAAAGTCAGGATCAGGACTGAAAGAGAAAGAGAGAGAGTGAAATGGGGAGAGAGAGAGAGAGAGAGAGAGACAGTCAGCTCCTGTATGTGTAAGGCCTCTCTCTTCCTGCACCCATTTTAACATTGTGCCATTTAGTTTATATTGCCTCTCCCAGTCTTCCTTCCAAAATCCATCACTTCACATTTCTCAGCATTGAATTTAACCTGCCATGTGTCTGTCAATTCACCAGACTGCCAATAGCTTCCTGAAGTCTGCTACTATTCTCTTCCCTCTTTACTACATTTCCAAAGTTTTGTGTCATCTGCAAACTTTGAAGTTCTGCTCTGTAAACCTAAGTCATGTCATCATAAAGAGCAGTGGTCCCAATAGAAATCTCTGGGTGACACCACTCTATGCCTCCCTCCAGTCTGAAACATCCGTTCACCACTACTCTCTGTGTTCTGTCTCTTACCCAATGTCGTAACCCCTCTGTCCCTGTCCCTTTAATCACAGGAGTAACAATATTGTGAAATAGTCATAAAAGAGGGGGATGAGGCAAACATTGTGGTTAAGGAGGAGTGTGAAATATTGGGTGGTATTAAGAGAGTAGAATGATACCTGCACTCCAAGGGTTAAGCTCAGAGGGAGAATCACAAACCAGAGGAAACAGTTTTTCAATGAGATTGAAGACAGTCCGCTGTGAACTCACCGAATCACAACTAAAGAGGCCAGAGGGAGGGGTCCAGGTACAGGGAAAGAGAGAGACAGATAAAGATGTAGAGAGTCGCAGAAAGAGAGTGAAAATGGAGAATGCTGTCCCCATCAAACACTCCCGGGACAGATACAGCATGGGGTTAGATACAAAGTAAAGCTCCCTCTACACTGTCCCCATCAAACACTCCCAGGACAGATACAGCATGGGGTTAGATACAGAGTAAAGCTCCCTCTACACTGTCCCCATCAAACACTCCCGGGACAGATACAGCACGGGGTTAGATACAGAGTGAAACTCTGATGGGCTTAGATAAGAGTGGATAGGAAGGACCCATTTCCCTCAGCAGAGGGGTCAATAACCAGGGACATAGATTTCAAGATTTCCACAACAATATCATGAAAGTGTGATGGCTCCCACAGTGGAATAGCTTGCTGGATGTTTACAATGGAGCGTTTTCCCTCCAAATCATGAGAACCGGTCACTTGGGCCCCAACTTGATCTACATTTCTCTCTCTCTACCAATATTTCACTCCAAACACCTATCTTTCTCTGTTTGTGTACACAGGAGTGAAGGATTACATCAAAATAATATATCTTAAATTCTCCCTTTCAAAACACCCCAACAATCTCTCTCTCTCCAACCTTGTCCCTCGCTACAGCCCTCTCTCTCTGTCTGCATATCTAACCCTCTCTCCCTCTGTCTCTCTCCTAGTGTCAGAGATAGCAGGAGGGAGAGATAGAGAGAGGAGGACAGAGAGAGACACAGAGAACAACCCCAGCTTCTCCAATCTATCCACGTAACTGAAGTCCCTCATCCCTGGAACCTTGCTCGTGAATCTTTTCTGCACCCGAGACAGATTCTGAGGGAGAGAGATAGACAGGCACAGAGAGAGACACAGATTCAGAGAGAGAGAGTGAGAGAGACAGATTCTGACGGAGACAGAGAGACAGGCACAGAGAGAGACACAGATTCAGAGAGAGAGAGAGAGTGAGAGAGACAGATTCTGAGGGAGAGAGAGAGACAGGCACAGAGAGAGACACACAGCGTCAAAGAGAGAGAGAGGCACAGGCACAGAGAGAGACACACAGGTTCAAAGAGAGAGAGAGAGTGAGAGAGACAGATTCTGAGAAGAGAGAGAGACAGGCACATAGAGAGACGCACAGATACAGAGAGAGAGAGACAGGCACAGAGAGAGACGCACAGATACAGAGAGAGAGACAGGCACAGAGAGAGACACACAGATTCAGAGAGATAGAGACAGTCACAGAGAGAGACACACAGATTCAGAGAGAGAGAGACAGGCAGAGAGAGAGACGCACAGATTCAGTGAGAGAGAGAGACAGGCACAGAGAGAGACGCACAGATTCAGAGAGAGAGGGAGACAGGCACAGAGAGAGACACACAGATTCAGAGAGCGAGAGACAGGCACAGAGAGAGACACACAGATTCAGAGAGAGCAAGAGACAGGCACAGAGAGAGACGCACAGATACAGACAGAGAGAGAGACAGGCACAGAGAGACACACAGATTCAGAGAGATAGAGACAGTCACAGAGACAGACACACCGATTCAGAGAGAAAGAGACAGGCACAGAGAGAGAGACAGATTCAGAGAGCGAGAGAGAGACAGGCACAGAGAGAGACACACAGATTCAAAGAGAGAGAGAGTGAGAGAGACAGATTCTGAGAAGAGAGATAGACATGCAGAGAGAGAGAGAGAGAGACTCAGATTTAGAGAGAGAGAGAGAGACAGGCACAGAGAGAGACACACAGATTTAGAGAGAGCGAGAGAGAGCCAGTCACAGAGAGAAAGACACACAGATTCAGAGAGAGAGCGAGAGAGACAGATTCTGAGAGAGAGAGAGAGAGAGAGACAGGCACAGAGAGGGACACAGAGATTGAGAGAGACGAACTGAGAGACAGGCAGAGAGAGAGACACACAGATTCAGAGAGAGTGAGAGAGAGAGAGAGACAGGCACAAAGAAAGAGACACACAGATTCAGATAGAGAGATAGGCACAGAGAGAGAGACACAGATTCAGAGAGAGAGAGACAGGCACAGAGAGACACAGGGAGAGAGAGAGAGAGAGAGACAGGCACAGAGAGTGACAAACAGATTCAGATAGAGAGAGTGAGAGACTGGCAAAGGGAGAGACATACAAACTCAGAGAGAGAGATAGAGAGAGAGAGAGAGAGAGAGAGACAGGCACAGAGAGTGACACACAGATTCAGAGAGACAGAGTGAGAGACAGGCAAAGGGAGAGACATACAAATTCAGAGATTGAGATAGAGAGAGAGAGAGAGAGAGTGACAGGCGGAGAGAGAGAGAGAGAGAGAGAGACAGGCACAGAGAGATACACACAGATTCAGAGAGAGAGAGACAGTCACAGAGAGAGACACACAGATTCAGACAGCGAGAGAGACAGTCACTTAGAGAGACACACAGATTCAGAGAGAGAGTGACACACAGATTCAGAGAGAGAGAGAGAGAGAGACTGACACAGAGAGAGACACACAGATTCAGAGAGAGAGAGAGAGAGAGAGACTGGCACAGAGAGAGACACACAGATTCAGAGAGAGAGTGACACACAGATTCAGAGAGAGACACACAGATTCAGAGAGAGAGTGACACACAGATTCAGAGAGAGAGTGAAACACAGATTCAGAGAGAGACACACAGATTCAGAGAGAGAGAGAGACACTCAGATTCAGAGAGAGAGAGAGACACAGATTCAGAGAGAGACACACAGATTCAGAGAGAGAGAGAGACAGGCACATAGAGAGACGCACAGATACAGAGAGAGAGAGAGACAGGCACAGAGAGAGACACACAGATTCAGAGAGATAGAGACAGTCACAGAGAGAGACACACAGATTCAGAGAGAGAGAGACAGGCAGAGAGAGACGCACAGATTCAGTGAGAGAGAGAGACAGGCACAGAGAGAAGCACAGATTGAGAGAGAGAGTGAACCAGGTACAGAGAGAGACACACAGATTCAGAGAGAGAGTGACAGGCACAGAGAGAGACACACAGATTCAGAGAGAGAGAGAGACAGGCACAGAGAGACACACAGATTCAGAGAGAGACACACAGATTCAGAGAGAGTGACACACAGATTCAGAGAGAGAGAGAGAGAGACTGGCACAGAGAGAGACACACAGATTCAGAGAGAGAGTGACACACAGATTCAGAGAGAGACACACAGATTCAGAGAGGGATGACACACAGATTCAGAGAGAGAGTGAAACACAGATTCAGAGAGAGACACACAGATTCAGAGAGAGAGAGAGACACTCAGATTCAGAGAGAGAGTGACACACAGATTCAGAGAGAGAGAGACAGGTACATAGAGGGACACACAGATACAGACAGAGAGACAGGCACAGAGAGAGACACACAGATTCATAGAGATAGAGACAGTCACAGAGAGAGACACACAGATTCAGAGAGAGAGAGACAGGCAGAGAGAGAGACGCACAGATTCAGTGAGAGAGAGACAGGCACAGAGAGAGACGCACAGATTGAGAGAGAGAGTGAACCAGGTACAGAGAGAGACACACAGATTCAGAGAGAGAGTGACAGGCACAGAGAGAGACACACAGATTCAGAGAGAGAGAGACAGGCACAGAGAGACACACACAGATTCAGAGAGAGAGGGAGACAGGCACAGAGAGAGACACACAGATTCAGAGAGAGAGAGACAGGCACAGAGAGAGACACACAGATTCAGAGAGAGCGAGAGACAGGCACAGAGAGAGACATACAGATTCAGAGAGAGAGGGAGACAGGCACAGAGAGAGACACACAGATTCAGAGAGAGGGAGACAGGCACAGAGAGAGACACACAGATTCAGAGAGAGAGAGACAGTCACGGAGAGAGACACAAAGATTCAGAGAGAGAGAGTGAGAGAGAGAGAGACAGGCACAGAGAGAGACACACAGATTCAAAGAGAGAGAGAGAGAGTGAGAGAGACAGATTTTGAGGGAGAGAGATAGACAGGCACAGAGAGAGACACAGATTCAGAGAGAGAGACAGGCACAGAGAGACACACACAATGAGAGAGATAGAGGGAGAGACAGGCACAGAGAGATACACACAGATTCAGAGAGTGAGAGAGAGAGAGACAGGCACAGAGAGGGACACACAGATTCAGAGAGACCGAGTGAGAGACAGGCAGAGAGAGAGACACACAGATTGTGAGAGAGAGAGAGAGAGGGAGACAGGCACAAAGAAAGAGACACACAGATTCAGAGAGGGAGAGGGACAGACAGGCACAGAAAGAGACAGACAGATTTAGAGGGAGAGACAGTCAAAGAGAGACACACAGATTCAGAGAGAGAGAGAGAGAGAGAGAGACAGGCACAAAGAAAGAGACACACAGATTCAGAGAGAGGGAGACAGTCACAGAGAGAGACACACAGATTCAGAGGGAGAGAGAGACTGGCAGAGGGAGATAAACACAGATTCAGAGAGAGTGAGAGAGAGAGAGAGAGAGATGGACAGAGAGAGACGCACAGATTCAGAGAGAGGGAGAGAGAGAGAGAGATGGACAGAAAATGACACACAGATTCAGAGAGAGAGAGAGGGGGGACAGAGATGCACATATTCAGAGAGAGAGAGAGACAGGCACAGAGAGATACACACAAATTCAGAGAGAGAGAGAGAGACAGGCACAGAGAGAGAGACACACAGATTCAGAGAGAGGGAGAGAGACAGCCAGACAGGCAGAGAGAGAGAGAGAGAGACTCAGATTTAGAGAGAGGGAGAGAGACAGCCAGACAGGCAGAGAGAGAGAGAGAGACTCAGATTTAGAGAGAGGGAGAGAGACAGTCACAGAGAGAGACACACACAGATTGAGAGAGAGAGACAGGCACAGAGAGAGACAGACAAATTCAGAGGGAGAGAGAGACAGGCACAGAGAGAGACACACAGATTGAGAGAGAGTGACATGCACAGAGAGGGACACACAGATTCAGAGAGAGAGAGACATGCACAGAGAGAGACACACAGATTCAGAGAGAGGGAGAGAGACAGCCAGACAGGCAGAGAGAGAGAGAGAGAGACTCAGATTTAGAGAGAGGGAGAGAGACAGTCACAGAGAGAGACACACACAGATTGAGAGAGAGAGACAGGCACAGAGAGAGACAGACAAATTCAGAGGGAGAGAGAGACAGGCACAGAGAGAGACACACAGATTGAGAGAGAGTGACATGCACAGAGAGGGACACACAGATTCAGAGAGAGAGAGACATGCACAGAGAGAGACACACAGATTCAGAGAGAGAGAGAGAGAGAGACAGGCACAAAGAAAGAGACACACAGATTCAGAGAGAGGGAGACAGTCACAGAGAGAGACACACAGATTCAGAGGGAGAGAGAGACTGGCAGAGGGAGATAAACACAGATTCAGAGAGAGAGAGAGAGAGAGAGAGAGAGATGGACAGAGAGAGACGCACAGATTCAGAGAGAGAGAGAGGGGGGACAGAGATGCACATATTCAGAGAGAGAGAGAGACAGGCACAGAGAGATACACACAAATTCAGAGAGAGAGAGAGACAGGCACAGAGAGAGAGACACACAGATTCAGAGAGAGGGAGAGAGACAGCCAGACAGGCAGAGAGACAGAGAGAGAGACTCAGATTTAGAGAGAGGGAGAGAGACAGTCACAGAGAGAGACACACACAGATTGAGAGAGAGAGACAGGCACAGAGAGAGACAGACAAATTCAGAGGGAGAGAGAGACAGGCACAGAGAGAGACACACAGATTCAGAGGGAGAGAGAGACAGACAGAGAGAGACACAGACAGATTCAGAGAGAGAGAGAGAGAGAGAGAATCTGAGAGAGAGAGATAGACAGGCACAGGGAGAGACACAGATTCAGAGAGCGAGAGAGAGACACAGGCACAGAGCGAGCGACAGGCACAGAGAGAGAGGCAAGCAGAGAGAGAGAGATAGGCACAGAGAGAGAGAGAGACAGGCACAGAGAGAGACACACAGATTCAAATAGAGAGAGAGAGAGTGATAGAGACAGATTCTGAGAGAGAGAGAGAGACGTGCGCAAAGGGAGACATACAGATTCAGAGAGAGAGAGAGAGTGCGAGAGACAGATTCTGAGAGAGAGACAGGCAGACAGACAGGCAGAGAGAGAGAGACTCAGATTTAGAGAGAGGGAGAGAGACAGGTACAGAGAGAGAGACACACAGATTGAGAGACAGAGAGAAAGGCACAGAGAGATACACAGAGATTAAGAGAGAGAGAGAGACTGGCACAGAGAGAGACACACAGATTCAGAGAGAGAGAGAGAGAGAGACAGTCACAGAGCGAGACACAGATTCAGAGAGAGAGAGAGAGAGTGCGAGAGACAGATTCTGAGAGAGAGACAGGCAGACAGACAGGCAGAGAGAGAGAGACTCAGATTTAGAGAGAGGGAGAGAGACAGGCACAGAAAGAGAGACACACAGATTGAGAGACAGAGAGAGAGAGACAGAGACAGAGACAGATTCTGAGAGAGAGATATAGACAGGCACAGAGAGACACAGAGATTCAGAGGGAGAGAGAGACAGGCACAGAGAGATACACAGAGATTCAGAGAGAGTGAGAGACAGACAGAGAGAGAGACACACAGATTCAGAGAGAGAGAGAGAGAGACAGAGACAGAGACAGATTCTGAGAGAGAGATATAGACAGGCACAGAGAGACACAGAGATTCAGAGGGAGAGAGGGACAGGCACAGAGAGAGAAACACAGATTCAGAGTGAGAGAGAGCGAGAGAGAGAGATTCTGAGAGAGAGAGAGACAGGCAGAGAGAGAGAGACACCCAGATTGAGAGGCAGAGAGAGAGAGACAGAGACAGAGACAGATTCTGAGAGAGAGATATAGACAGGCACAGAGAGACACAGAGATTCAGAGAGAGTGAGAGACAGACAGAGAGAGACACACACAGATTCAGAGAGAGAGAGAGAGAGACAGACAGAGACAGATTCTGAGAGAAAGATATAGACAGGCACAGAGAGACACAGAGATTCAGAGGGAGAGAGAGACAGGCACAGAGAGAGAAACACAGATTCAGAGTGAGAGAGAGCGAGAGAGAGAGAGACAGATTCAGAGAGAGAGAGAGGCACACAGTGAGAGAGAGAGAGAGAGAGAGAGACAGTCACAGAGCGAGACACAGATTCAGAGAGAGAGAGAGAGACAGGCAAAGAAAGAGACACACAGATTCAGAGGGAGAGAGAGAGAGAGAGAGACAGGCAGAGAGAGAGAGACACACACAGATTCAGAGATCGAGACAGTCACAGAGAGAGACACACAGATTCAGAGAGAGAGAGAGAGTGATAGAGACAGATTCTGAGAGAGAGAGAGAGACGGGCGCAGAGGGAGACATACAGATTCAGAGAGAGAGAGAGAGAGTGCGAGAGACAGATTCTGAGAGAGAGACAGGCAGACAGACAGGCAGAGAGAGAGAGAGACTCAGATTTAGAGAGAGGGAGAGAGACAGGGACAGAGAGAGAGACACACAGATTGAGAGACAGAGAGAAAGGCACAGAGAGATACACAGAGATTAAGAGAGAGAGAGAGACTGGCACAGAGAGAGACACACAGATTCAGAGAGAGAGAGAGAGAGTGCGAGAGACAGATTCTGAGAGAGAGACAGGCAGACAGACAGGCAGAGAGAGAGAGACTCAGATTTAGAGAGAGGGAGAGAGACAGGCACAGAAAGAGAGACACACAGATTGAGAGACAGAGAGAGAGAGACAGAGACAGAGACAGATTCTGAGAGAGAGATATAGACAGGCACAGAGAGACACAGAGATTCAGAGGGAGAGAGAGACAGGCACAGAGAGATACACAGAGATTCAGAGAGAGTGAGAGACAGACAGAGAGAGAGACACACAGATTCAGAGAGAGAGAGAGAGACAGAGACAGAGACAGATTCTGAGAGAGAGATATAGACAGGCACAGAGAGACACAGAGATTCAGAGGGAGAGAGGGACAGGCACAGAGAGAGAAACACAGATTCAGAGTGAGAGAGAGAGACAGGCACAGAGAGAGAGACACACAGATTCAGAGAGAGAGAGAGAGACATCCAGACAGGCAGAGAGAGAGAGAGAGAGACTCAGATTTAGAGAGAGGGAGAGAGACAGCCAGACAGGCAGAGAGAGAGAGAGAGACTCAGATTTAGAGAGAGGGAGAGAGACAGTCACAGAGAGAGACACACACAGATTGAGAGAGAGAGACAGGCACAGAGAGAGACAGACAAATTCAGAGGGAGAGAGAGACAGGCACAGAGAGAGACACACAGATTGAGAGAGAGTGACATGCACAGAGAGGGACACACAGATTCAGAGAGAGAGAGACATGCACAGAGAGAGACACACAGATTCAGAGAGAGGGAGAGAGACAGCCAGACAGGCAGAGAGAGAGAGAGAGAGACTCAGATTTAGAGAGAGGGAGAGAGACAGTCACAGAGAGAGACACACACAGATTGAGAGAGAGAGACAGGCACAGAGAGAGACAGACAAATTCAGAGGGAGAGAGAGACAGGCACAGAGAGAGACACACAGATTGAGAGAGAGTGACATGCACAGAGAGGGACACACAGATTCAGAGAGAGAGAGACATGCACAGAGAGAGACACACAGATTCAGAGAGAGAGAGAGAGAGAGACAGGCACAAAGAAAGAGACACACAGATTCAGAGAGAGGGAGACAGTCACAGAGAGAGACACACAGATTCAGAGGGAGAGAGAGACTGGCAGAGGGAGATAAACACAGATTCAGAGAGAGAGAGAGAGAGAGAGAGAGAGATGGACAGAGAGAGACGCACAGATTCAGAGAGAGAGAGAGGGGGGACAGAGATGCACATATTCAGAGAGAGAGAGAGACAGGCACAGAGAGATACACACAAATTCAGAGAGAGAGAGAGACAGGCACAGAGAGAGAGACACACAGATTCAGAGAGAGGGAGAGAGACAGCCAGACAGGCAGAGAGACAGAGAGAGAGACTCAGATTTAGAGAGAGGGAGAGAGACAGTCACAGAGAGAGACACACACAGATTGAGAGAGAGAGACAGGCACAGAGAGAGACAGACAAATTCAGAGGGAGAGAGAGACAGGCACAGAGAGAGACACACAGATTCAGAGGGAGAGAGAGACAGACAGAGAGAGACACAGACAGATTCTGAGAGAGAGAGAGAGAGAGAGAATCTGAGAGAGAGAGATAGACAGGCACAGGGAGAGACACAGATTCAGAGAGCGAGAGAGAGACACAGGCACAGAGCGAGCGACAGGCACAGAGAGAGAGGCAAGCAGAGAGAGAGAGATAGGCACAGAGAGAGAGAGAGACAGGCACAGAGAGAGACACACAGATTCAAAGAGAGAGAGAGAGAGTGATAGAGACAGATTCTGAGAGAGAGAGAGAGACGTGCGCAAAGGGAGACATACAGATTCAGAGAGAGAGAGAGAGTGCGAGAGACAGATTCTGAGAGAGAGACAGGCAGACAGACAGGCAGAGAGAGAGAGACTCAGATTTAGAGAGAGGGAGAGAGACAGGTACAGAGAGAGAGACACACAGACTGAGAGACAGAGAGAAAGGCACAGAGAGATACACAGAGATTAAGAGAGAGAGAGAGACTGGCACAGAGAGAGACACACAGATTCAGAGAGAGAGAGAGAGAGAGACAGTCACAGAGCGAGACACAGATTCAGAGAGAGAGAGAGAGAGTGCGAGAGACAGATTCTGAGAGAGAGACAGGCAGACAGACAGGCAGAGAGAGAGAGACTCAGATTTAGAGAGAGGGAGAGAGACAGGCACAGAAAGAGAGACACACAGATTGAGAGACAGAGAGAGAGAGACAGAGACAGAGACAGATTCTGAGAGAGAGATATAGACAGGCACAGAGAGACACAGAGATTCAGAGGGAGAGAGAGACAGGCACAGAGAGATACACAGAGATTCAGAGAGAGTGAGAGACAGACAGAGAGAGAGACACACAGATTCAGAGAGAGAGAGAGAGACAGAGACAGAGACAGATTCTGAGAGAGAGATATAGACAGGCACAGAGAGACACAGAGATTCAGAGGGAGAGAGGGACAGGCACAGAGAGAGAAACACAGATTCAGAGTGAGAGAGAGCGAGAGAGAGAGATTCTGAGAGAGAGAGAGACAGGCAGAGAGAGAGAGACACCCAGATTGAGAGGCAGAGAGAGAGAGACAGAGACAGAGACAGATTCTGAGAGAGAGATATAGACAGGCACAGAGAGACACAGAGATTCAGAGAGAGTGAGAGACAGACAGAGAGAGACACACACAGATTCAGAGAGAGAGAGAGAGAGACAGACAGAGACAGATTCTGAGAGAAAGATATAGACAGGCACAGAGAGACACAGAGATTCAGAGGGAGAGAGAGACAGGCACAGAGAGAGAAACACAGATTCAGAGTGAGAGAGAGCGAGAGAGAGAGAGACAGATTCAGAGAGAGAGAGAGGCACACAGTGAGAGAGAGAGAGAGAGAGAGAGACAGTCACAGAGCGAGACACAGATTCAGAGAGAGAGAGAGAGACAGGCAAAGAAAGAGACACACAGATTCAGAGGGAGAGAGAGAGAGAGAGAGACAGGCAGAGAGAGAGAGACACACACAGATTCAGAGATCGAGACAGTCACAGAGAGAGACACACAGATTCAGAGAGAGAGAGAGAGTGATAGAGACAGATTCTGAGAGAGAGAGAGAGACGGGCGCAGAGGGAGACATACAGATTCAGAGAGAGAGAGAGAGTGCGAGAGACAGATTCTGAGAGAGAGACAGGCAGACAGACAGGCAGAGAGAGAGAGAGACTCAGATTTAGAGAGAGGGAGAGAGACAGGGACAGAGAGAGAGACACACAGATTGAGAGACAGAGAGAAAGGCACAGAGAGATACACAGAGATTAAGAGAGAGAGAGAGACTGGCACAGAGAGAGACACACAGATTCAGAGAGAGAGAGAGAGAGTGCGAGAGACAGATTCTGAGAGAGAGACAGGCAGACAGACAGGCAGAGAGAGAGAGACTCAGATTTAGAGAGAGGGAGAGAGACAGGCACAGAAAGAGAGACACACAGATTGAGAGACAGAGAGAGAGAGACAGAGACAGAGACAGATTCTGAGAGAGAGATATAGACAGGCACAGAGAGACACAGAGATTCAGAGGGAGAGAGAGACAGGCACAGAGAGATACACAGAGATTCAGAGAGAGTGAGAGACAGACAGAGAGAGAGACACACAGATTCAGAGACAGAGACAGAGACAGATTCTGAGAGAGAGATATAGACAGGCACAGAGAGACACAGAGATTCAGAGGGAGAGAGGGACAGGCACAGAGAGAGAAACACAGATTCAGAGTGAGAGAGAGCGAGAGAGAGAGATTCTGAGAGAGAGAGAGACAGGCAGAGAGAGAGACAGATTCAGAGAGAGAGAGAGGCACACAGTGAGAGAGAGAGAGAGAGAGAGAGACAGTCACAGAGCGAGACACAGATTCAGAGAGAGAGAGAGAGAGAGACAGGCACAGAAAGAGACACACAGATTCAGAGAGAGAGAGAGAGAGAGAGACAGGCAGAGAGAGAGAGACACACACAGATTCAGAGAGAGATACAGGCACAGAGAGAGACACACACAGATTCAGAGAGATCGAGACAGTCACAGAGAGAGACACACAGATTCAGAGAGAGAGAGACAGTCACAGAGAGAGAGACACACAGATTCAGAGAGAGAGACAGAGAGACAGGCAAAGAGAGACACACACAGATTCAGAGAGAGAGAGAGAGACATGCACAGAGAGAGACACACACAGATTCAGAGAGATAGAGACAGTCACAGAGAGAGAGACACACAGATTCAGAGAGAGAGACAGAGAGACTGGCACAGAGAGACACACACAGATTCAGAGAGAGAGAGAGAGACATGCACAGAGAGAGACACACAGATTCAGAGTGAGCGAGAGAGAGACAGTCACTGAGAGAGACACAGAGAGAGAGAGAGAGAGACTGGCACAGAGAGGGACACAGATTCAGAGAGAGAGAGAGAAACACAGATTCAGAGAGAGAGAGAGACAGGCACAGAGAGACACACACAGATTCATAGAGATAGAGACAGTCACAGAGAGAGACACACAGATTCAGAGAGAGAGAGACAGGCAGAGAGAGAGACGCACAGATTCAGTGAGAGAGAGAGACAGGCACAGAGAGAGACGCACAGATTGAGAGAGAGAGTGAACCAGGTACAGAGAGAGACACACAGATTCAGAGAGAGAGTGACAGGCACAGAGAGAGACACACAGATTCAGAGAGAGAGAGACAGGCACAGAGAGACACACACAGATTCAGAGAGAGAGGGAGACAGGCACAGAGAGAGACACACAGATTCAGAGAGAGAGAGACAGGCACAGAGAGAGACACACAGATTCAGAGAGAGCGAGAGACAGGCACAGAGAGAGACATACAGATTCAGAGAGAGAGGGAGACAGGCACAGAGAGAGACACACAGATTCAGAGAGAGGGAGACAGGCACAGAGAGAGACACACAGATTCAGAGAGAGAGAGACAGTCACGGAGAGAGACACAAAGATTCAGAGAGAGAGAGTGAGAGAGAGAGAGACAGGCACAGAGAGAGACACACAGATTCAAAGAGAGAGAGAGAGAGTGAGAGAGACAGATTTTGAGGGAGAGAGATAGACAGGCACAGAGAGAGACACAGATTCAGAGAGAGAGACAGGCACAGAGAGACACACACAATGAGAGAGATAGAGGGAGAGACAGGCACAGAGAGATACACACAGATTCAGAGAGTGAGAGAGAGAGAGACAGGCACAGAGAGGGACACACAGATTCAGAGAGACCGAGTGAGAGACAGGCAGAGAGAGAGACACACAGATTGTGAGAGAGAGAGAGAGAGGGAGACAGGCACAAAGAAAGAGACACACAGATTCAGAGAGGGAGAGGGACAGACAGGCACAGAAAGAGACAGACAGATTTAGAGGGAGAGACAGTCAAAGAGAGACACACAGATTCAGAGAGAGAGAGAGAGAGAGAGAGACAGGCACAAAGAAAGAGACACACAGATTCAGAGAGAGGGAGACAGTCACAGAGAGAGACACACAGATTCAGAGGGAGAGAGAGACTGGCAGAGGGAGATAAACACAGATTCAGAGAGAGTGAGAGAGAGAGAGAGAGAGATGGACAGAGAGAGACGCACAGATTCAGAGAGAGGGAGAGAGAGAGAGAGATGGACAGAAAATGACACACAGATTCAGAGAGAGAGAGAGGGGGGACAGAGATGCACATATTCAGAGAGAGAGAGAGACAGGCACAGAGAGATACACACAAATTCAGAGAGAGAGAGAGAGACAGGCACAGAGAGAGAGACACACAGATTCAGAGAGAGGGAGAGAGACAGCCAGACAGGCAGAGAGAGAGAGAGAGAGACTCAGATTTAGAGAGAGGGAGAGAGACAGCCAGACAGGCAGAGAGAGAGAGAGAGACTCAGATTTAGAGAGAGGGAGAGAGACAGTCACAGAGAGAGACACACACAGATTGAGAGAGAGAGACAGGCACAGAGAGAGACAGACAAATTCAGAGGGAGAGAGAGACAGGCACAGAGAGAGACACACAGATTGAGAGAGAGTGACATGCACAGAGAGGGACACACAGATTCAGAGAGAGAGAGACATGCACAGAGAGAGACACACAGATTCAGAGAGAGGGAGAGAGACAGCCAGACAGGCAGAGAGAGAGAGAGAGAGACTCAGATTTAGAGAGAGGGAGAGAGACAGTCACAGAGAGAGACACACACAGATTGAGAGAGAGAGACAGGCACAGAGAGAGACAGACAAATTCAGAGGGAGAGAGAGACAGGCACAGAGAGAGACACACAGATTGAGAGAGAGTGACATGCACAGAGAGGGACACACAGATTCAGAGAGAGAGAGACATGCACAGAGAGAGACACACAGATTCAGAGAGAGAGAGAGAGAGAGACAGGCACAAAGAAAGAGACACACAGATTCAGAGAGAGGGAGACAGTCACAGAGAGAGACACACAGATTCAGAGGGAGAGAGAGACTGGCAGAGGGAGATAAACACAGATTCAGAGAGAGAGAGAGAGAGAGAGAGAGAGAGATGGACAGAGAGAGACGCACAGATTCAGAGAGAGAGAGAGGGGGGACAGAGATGCACATATTCAGAGAGAGAGAGAGACAGGCACAGAGAGATACACACAAATTCAGAGAGAGAGAGAGACAGGCACAGAGAGAGAGACACACAGATTCAGAGAGAGGGAGAGAGACAGCCAGACAGGCAGAGAGACAGAGAGAGAGACTCAGATTTAGAGAGAGGGAGAGAGACAGTCACAGAGAGAGACACACACAGATTGAGAGAGAGAGACAGGCACAGAGAGAGACAGACAAATTCAGAGGGAGAGAGAGACAGGCACAGAGAGAGACACACAGATTCAGAGGGAGAGAGAGACAGACAGAGAGAGACACAGACAGATTCAGAGAGAGAGAGAGAGAGAGAGAATCTGAGAGAGAGAGATAGACAGGCACAGGGAGAGACACAGATTCAGAGAGCGAGAGAGAGACACAGGCACAGAGCGAGCGACAGGCACAGAGAGAGAGGCAAGCAGAGAGAGAGAGATAGGCACAGAGAGAGAGAGAGACAGGCACAGAGAGAGACACACAGATTCAAAGAGAGAGAGAGAGAGTGATAGAGACAGATTCTGAGAGAGAGAGAGAGACGTGCGCAAAGGGAGACATACAGATTCAGAGAGAGAGAGAGAGTGCGAGAGACAGATTCTGAGAGAGAGACAGGCAGACAGACAGGCAGAGAGAGAGAGACTCAGATTTAGAGAGAGGGAGAGAGACAGGTACAGAGAGAGAGACACACAGATTGAGAGACAGAGAGAAAGGCACAGAGAGATACACAGAGATTAAGAGAGAGAGAGAGACTGGCACAGAGAGAGACACACAGATTCAGAGAGAGAGAGAGAGAGAGACAGTCACAGAGCGAGACACAGATTCAGAGAGAGAGAGAGAGAGTGCGAGAGACAGATTCTGAGAGAGAGACAGGCAGACAGACAGGCAGAGAGAGAGAGACTCAGATTTAGAGAGAGGGAGAGAGACAGGCACAGAAAGAGAGACACACAGATTGAGAGACAGAGAGAGAGAGACAGAGACAGAGACAGATTCTGAGAGAGAGATATAGACAGGCACAGAGAGACACAGAGATTCAGAGGGAGAGAGAGACAGGCACAGAGAGATACACAGAGATTCAGAGAGAGTGAGAGACAGACAGAGAGAGAGACACACAGATTCAGAGAGAGAGAGAGAGACAGAGACAGAGACAGATTCTGAGAGAGAGATATAGACAGGCACAGAGAGACACAGAGATTCAGAGGGAGAGAGGGACAGGCACAGAGAGAGAAACACAGATTCAGAGTGAGAGAGAGCGAGAGAGAGAGATTCTGAGAGAGAGAGAGACAGGCAGAGAGAGAGAGACACCCAGATTGAGAGGCAGAGAGAGAGAGACAGAGACAGAGACAGATTCTGAGAGAGAGATATAGACAGGCACAGAGAGACACAGAGATTCAGAGAGAGTGAGAGACAGACAGAGAGAGACACACACAGATTCAGAGAGAGAGAGAGAGAGACAGACAGAGACAGATTCTGAGAGAGAGATATAGACAGGCACAGAGAGACACAGAGATTCAGAGGGAGAGAGAGACAGGCACAGAGAGAGAAACACAGATTCAGAGTGAGAGAGAGCGAGAGAGAGAGAGACAGATTCAGAGAGAGAGAGAGGCACACAGTGAGAGAGAGAGAGAGAGAGAGAGACAGTCACAGAGCGAGACACAGATTCAGAGAGAGAGAGAGAGACAGGCAAAGAAAGAGACACACAGATTCAGAGGGAGAGAGAGAGAGAGAGAGACAGGCAGAGAGAGAGAGACACACACAGATTCAGAGATCGAGACAGTCACAGAGAGAGACACACAGATTCAGAGAGAGAGAGAGAGTGTTAGAGACAGATTCTGAGAGAGAGAGAGAGACGGGCGCAGAGGGAGACATACAGATTCAGAGAGAGAGAGAGAGAGTGCGAGAGACAGATTCTGAGAGAGAGACAGGCAGACAGACAGGCAGAGAGAGAGAGAGACTCAGATTTAGAGAGAGGGAGAGAGACAGGGACAGAGAGAGAGACACACAGATTGAGAGACAGAGAGAAAGGCACAGAGAGATACACAGAGATTAAGAGAGAGAGAGAGACTGGCACAGAGAGAGACACACAGATTCAGAGAGAGAGAGAGAGAGTGCGAGAGACAGATTCTGAGAGAGAGACAGGCAGACAGACAGGCAGAGAGAGAGAGACTCAGATTTAGAGAGAGGGAGAGAGACAGGCACAGAAAGAGAGACACACAGATTGAGAGACAGAGAGAGAGAGACAGAGACAGAGACAGATTCTGAGAGAGAGATATAGACAGGCACAGAGAGACACAGAGATTCAGAGGGAGAGAGAGACAGGCACAGAGAGATACACAGAGATTCAGAGAGAGTGAGAGACAGACAGAGAGAGAGACACACAGATTCAGAGAGAGAGAGAGAGACAGAGACAGAGACAGATTCTGAGAGAGAGATATAGACAGGCACAGAGAGACACAGAGATTCAGAGGGAGAGAGGGACAGGCACAGAGAGAGAAACACAGATTCAGAGTGAGAGAGAGCGAGAGAGAGAGATTCTGAGAGAGAGAGAGACAGGCAGAGAGAGAGACAGATTCAGAGAGAGAGAGAGGCACACAGTGAGAGAGAGAGAGAGACAGTCACAGAGCGAGACACAGATTCAGAGAGAGAGAGAGAGAGAGACAGGCACAGAAAGAGACACACAGATTCAGAGAGAGAGAGAGAGAGAGAGACAGGCAGAGAGAGAGAGACACACACAGATTCAGAGAGAGATACAGGCACAGAGAGAGACACACACAGATTCAGAGAGATCGAGACAGTCACAGAGAGAGACACACAGATTCAGAGAGAGAGAGACAGTCACAGAGAGAGAGACACACAGATTCAGAGAGAGAGACAGAGAGACAGGCAAAGAGAGACACACACAGATTCAGAGAGAGAGAGAGAGACATGCACAGAGAGAGACACACACAGATTCAGAGAGATCGAGACAGTCACAGAGAGAGAGACACAGATTCAGAGAGAGAGACAGAGAGACTGGCACAGAGAGACACACACAGATTCAGAGAGAGAGAGAGAGACATGCACAGAGAGAGACACACAGATTCAGAGTGAGCGAGAGAGAGACAGTCACTGAGAGAGACACAGAGAGAGAGAGAGAGAGACTGGCACAGAGAGGGACACAGATTCAGAGAGAGAGAGAGAAACACAGATTCAGAGAGAGAGAGAGACAGGCACAGAGAGACACACACAGATTCAGAGAGAGAGAGACAGGCACAGAGAGAGACACACAGATAGAGAGAGAGAGACTGGCACAGAGAGGGACACACAGATTCAGAGTGTGAGAGAGAGAGACAGATTCAGAGAAAAAGAGACAGGCACAGAGAGACACACAGGTTCAGTGAGAGAGAGAAACACAGATTTAGAAAGAGAGACAGATTCTGCGAGAGAGAGAGACAGATTCAGAGAGAGAGAGAGGCACAGAGAGAGAGAGAGAGAGGGAGGGAGACAGGCACAGAGCGAGACACACAGATTCAGAGAGAGAGACAGGCACAGAGAGGGACACACAGATTCAGAGAGTGAGAGACAGTCACAGAGCGAGACACACAGATTCAGAGAGAGAGACAGGCACAGAGAGGGACACACAGATTCAGAGCGACCGAGTGAGAGACAGGCAGAGACAGAGACACACAGATTGTGAGAGAGAGAGTGAGGGAGACAGGCACAAAGAAAGAGACACACAGATTCAGAGAGGGAGAGAGACAGACTGGCACAGAGAGAGACACACAGATTCAGAGAGAGAAAGAGGCCAGAGGGAGGGGTCCAGGTACAGGGAAAGAGAGAGACAGATAAAGATGTAGAGAGTCGCAGAAAGAGAGTGAAAATGGAGAATGCTGTCCCCATCAAACACTCCCGGGACAGATACAGCATGGGGTTAGATACAGAGTAAAGCTCCCTCTACACTGTCCCCATCAAACACTCCCGGGACAGATACAGCATGGGGTTAGATACAGAGTAAAGCTCCCTCTACACTGTCCTCATCAAACACTCCCAGGTCAGGTGCAGCACGGGGTTAGATACAGAGTGAAACTCTGATGGGCTGAGATAGAGTGGATAGGAAGGACCCATTTCCCTTAGCAGAGGGGTCAATAACCAGGGACATAGATTTCAAGATTTCCACAACAATATCATGAAAGTGTGATGGCTCCCACAGTGGAATAGTTTGCTGGATGTTTACAATGGAGTGCTTTCCTTCTGGATCATCAGAATGGGTCGCTTGGGCCCCAACTTCATCCACATTTCTCCCTCTCCACCAATATTTCACTCTACACACCTATCTTTATCTGTTTGTGTACACAGGAGTGAAGGATTACATCAAATTAATATATCTTACATTCTCCCTTTCAATCCACCCCAACAATCTCTCTCTCTCCAACCTTGTCCCTCTCTACAGCCCTCTCTCTCTGTCTGCATATCTAACCCTCTCTCCCTCTGTCTCTCTCCTAGTGTCAGAGATAGCAGGAGGGAGAGACAGAGAGAGGAAGACAGAGAGAGAATGTTTAAGGAACTGTACTCTGTTCCGAAGCTGTGCTGAACCTGCTCTCGGAGTGTTTGATGGGCTACATTAATCGGCCGTGTACAGTCCTGTATCAGGCTGTGAAGAAGCAGAGCATGTTCAGTAGACAACGGGTGAAAGGGAACGATTCACTCCTGTCTGCTACTGGGAAGAGAGACTGACCTTAACATCAAGGCAGCGTTTGACCGAGTGTGGCATCGAAGAGCCCGAGTAAAATTGAAGTCAGTGGGACTCCACTGGTTGGAATCAATCCGAGCACAAAGGAAGATGGTTGTGGTTGTTGGAGGTCAATCAGCTCAGTCCCAGGACATCACTGCAGGATTATATCAAATTAATATATCTTACATTCTCCCTTTCAATCCACCCCAACAATATCTCTCTCTCCAACCTTTGGGTAGTGTCCGAGGCCCAACCATCTTCAGCTGCTTCCCCAATGACCTGCCCTCCATTGTAAGGTCAGAAGTGGGGATGTTCACTGATGATTGCACAGTGTTCAGTTCCATTTGCACCTCCTCAGATAATGAAATCCCAGCAGAAAATGCTGGAAATACTGAGCAGGTCAGGCAGCATCTGTGGAGAGAGAAACAGAGTTAGTGATTCAGCTCGATGGTTTCCAGATTTCCAGCATCCACAGTAATTTGCCTCAGATAATGAAGCAATCCATAGCCACATGCACCAAGACCCGGACAACATTCAGGCTTGGGCCGACCAGTGGCAAGTAACATTCACGTCACACAAGTGCCAGGCAATGAGCATCTGCAACAAGAGAGAATCCAACCACCTCCCCTTGGCATTCAAAGCATTATCCCATCGCTGAATCCCCCAGCATCAACATCCTGGGGAAACATTGACATCAAACTTAACTGAATGGAAACAGCTTTTGACACATTTCCCAACACGTTTGCTACCAGTTTTCAGGATGAAGCTAAATTCAATTTACAGTTTGCAAGCTCCAAATTGAATCTTTATTATTTCCATATTATCTTGAAAACATTCATCAAATCACCTCAGAACCTTCTAAATTGCAGGGATACAGAGTAAAGCTCCAGCTACACTGTCCCATTAAACATTCCCAATCCAAGCACAATGTTGGGTTAGACACAGAGTAAATTTCCCTCGACACTGTCCCATCATACACTCCCAGGGCAGGAACATCATGGGGTGGATACAGAGTGAATCTCACTCTACACTGTCCGAAACAGAGAGAGAGAGAGAGAAAGAGAGAAACAGAGAGACACAGACCGAGAGGGTGACTGAGAGTGAAAGAAGGATATTTAACATCGGACAGAGGAAGAGGAGGAGGCAATTTAACCCCTCAACCCTGTTCCAGCATTCAATGAGATCAGGGCTGATCTGTGATCGAACTAACACCATGTATTCCACCTTTGACCCTTATCTCTTAATACTTTTGGTTAACAAGAATCTATCAATTCCAGAGTTAAAATTAACCAATAAGCCAGCATGAAATTTACACAACCAATATCATGAGGGTGTGATGGCTCCCACAGTGTTTGATAAAAACTGACCAGGTCAGGGTTCTCTCTGGTCTCCCCTAAACCCTCCCGCCAGCCTTGGAATGACTCAAGGATTCATGTCTAATGGAACCAGTCAATGGAGAGAATTTCTCTCTTCGCTGATGGGTTAATAAAGCAGATGGGATCCTGAGCTTTATAAACAGAGATCGAGAGTGCAAAAGTCAGGAAGTGATGCTCAACCTTTATAAAATAATAGTTTGTCCCCAGTTGGAGTATTGTGTCCAATTCTGGGACCACACTTTTGGAAGGACATGGAGGCTTTGGTGAATGTATAGAAGAGATTTACTGGAACGGTTCCTGGATGAGATTATTACAGTAACACTGATAGACTGGAGAAGCTGGGCTTGTTCTCCTTAGAGCAGAGAAGATTAAAAGGAGATTTCCCTTTCGTGAAACCATGTTGACTTTGTTTGATGACACTATGACATATTTCTCAAGAGTGTGCAGGTACAGAGGGAGCTGGAGGTTCACGAGCAGTGATCTTTGAAGGCGGCAGCACTGAGTAAGAGAGTAATTAGCGAAACATATGTGATGTTGGTCTTCAGAGAGGCAGAGAGAGAGAGGGAGGGAGAGATGGGCAGAAAGAGGAAGGGAGAGATGGGTAGAGACAGGCAGATTGTAGAACTTTTACATCTAACTGTGTTAAAAAGAAATCACAAATTTAAAGGGACCGTGCACTGATAAAGATGGCCACACACAACAACTAAAGTCACACACCATCCTGACTTGGAACGATATTGCACTGTGTTACAATCCTGGAACTCCCTTCCGAACAGCACTGTGGGTCTACCTACCCCACATGGACTGCAGTGGTTCAAGAACATGGCTCACCACCACCTTCTCAAGGGAAATTAGTGATGGACAATAAATGCTGGCCTGGCCAGTGACACACACCTCACTCCAATCAAACAAATTAAAATTCAGCACCGAGTCACTTAAGGAGTTATTCGGCAAGACGACCAAAATCCTGGTCAAAGAGCTTGGATTGAGGGAGCGTCTTCAAAGAGGGAAGAGAGTTAGTGAGACGGAGAGGTTTAGGAAAGGAATTCCAGAGTTTGGGCCTTGGCAGTTTGAAGGTACGGCCACCAATGGTGGAACGATTCAAATTGGGGATGTTCAAGAGGCCAGAATTAGCGGATCACAGATATTGGAGGATTGTGGAGCTGGAGGAGATTGCAGAGATAGGGAGGGGTTATTTGTGGAAGACAATTCCAAAATTCTACCACCCTTTGTGTGTAGAAATGTTTATAGATTTCAGCCTGAAAGAATTTTAGATTAATTTTCTATTTTTAGACTGTGCCCCTCGTCCCAGGTTCCCCCAACCAGTGAGAAGATTTTCTCTCTCTCTACCCCATCAGCTTCCAGGATTATCTTATAAACTTTGATCAACTCACCCCTTACCCTTCTTAATTCCAGGGATACAGAGTAAAGCTCTGTCTACACGGTCCCATCAAATGCTGCCAAGCCAGGTTATCTGCAGAGTAAATCTCTGTCTTCTCTGTTCTATCAAACACTCCCAGGGCAGGTACAGTGTGGGGTTAGATACAGAGTAAAGCTGCCTCTATATATGCCTCTCTTTCTCTTCCTCCATCCAGATGGAGAGAGTAACAGTGAGAAAGACAGGGATAGATATAGAGAGAGAATAAGAGAGAGAGGGAAGGATAGCAATGGGGAGAGAGTACCAGAGAGAAAGAGGAAGAGATTGGGATGGAGAGTGTCGGTCAGTGTTCCTGCAAAGCTGTGTGCAGCAGCCTGGAAGGTACCACGCAGGTCCTGTTCCCTGATAAATTACACACGGCTGCAAAGATTCTTAAAAATGTAAAGGGACAGCGCACGGGACAAAATATAACTGGCCGTGCGCGGCAACTAAATTTTCTGGGAACATTGGAGCCAGCTGTGGCTCCGTGGGTAATAATCCTGCCTCTGAGTTATCCGTTTGTGGGTTCAGGTCAGAACACAAAATCTAGGCAGATGCCACCCAACAGAAAATCAGAACAGACCAGCGAGACTCAGAAAAGGAAACTTGTGTTGAATTTGTGCGTCTCGCTTTCTGGAATGTTTTAGTATTTGGTGAGAATGTTGAGCCAGTGAAATTTTGCCCCAGTGGGATGAATAAATACTATATGACTTTATTACAACAGTAAGGTACCGTGTGTACTGTAAATATGGACTGAAATGACTGAAATAACAATGTAACTGATCAATTTTCAGCTGAATACTATGACAGTTAGAGTCAGAGTTATACAGCACAGAAACAGGCCCTTCGGCCCATCGTGTCCGTGCCGACCATCAAGCACCTAACTATTCTAATCCCATTTTCCATCACTTGGCCCGGTGTCTTGTATGCTATGACATTTCAAGTGCTCATCTAAATACTTCTTAAATGTTGTGTGGATCCCTGCCTCTACCACCTCTTCAGGCAGTGCGTTCCAGAGTCTTTTGGCTTGTGGGAGGAAACCGGAGCACCCGGAGAAAACCCACGCAGACACAGGGAGAACTTGCAAACTCCACACAGGCAGTACCCGGAATCGAACCCGGGTCCCTGGAGCTGTGAGGCTGCGGTGCTAACCACTGCGCCACTGTGCTGCCCTCCACTGCGCCACTGAGATCGCTCACACTTCCACAATGCAGGAATGTCTGAATGGAAACAGCTTTTGACACATTTCCCAACACGTTTGCTAACACTTTTTCAGGATGAAGCTAAATTCAATTTACAGATTGCAAGCTCCAAATTGAATCTTTAAGATAGAAAAAGTGATCCAAATGAGATCCCAGATCTCTCTGTCCCTGCACCCATTTTAACATTGTACCGTTTAGTTTATATCGCTTCTCCTCAGCCTTCCTTCTAAAATGCATCATTTGACATTTCTCAGCATTGAAGTTAACCTGCCACGTGTCTGACCATTTCACCAGACTGCCTCTATCCTCCTGAAATCTACTACTATTCCCTTCCCTGTTTATTACATTGCAGATGGCACAATGTTGAAGTTATGTCCTGTAAACCCAAGTCCAAGTTATTAATATATATCAAAAAAGATCAGTGGTCCTAATCCAAACCCCTGGGGAATACCCCTGTACCACAATGTACACTGTATACAGTCAGTACAAAAGCAGGGAGGTTATGCTGAACATTTATAAAGTTCGGATTCGGTAACAGAGAGGGAGAGACTGGGATTCAGCGGGTAACAGAGGGGCAGAGACTGGGATTCAGTGGGTAACAGAGAGGGAGAGACTGGGATTCAGAGGGTAACAGAGGGGGAGAGACTAGGATTCAGAGGGTAACAGCGAGGGAGAGACTGGGATGCAGAGTGTAACAGAGGGGGAGAGACTGGGATTCAGAGGGTAACAGAGAGGGAGTGACTGGGATTCAGAGGGTAACAGAGAGGGGGAAACTGGGATTCAGAGGATAACAGAGGGGGAGAGACTGGGATTCAGAGGGTAACAGAGGGGGAGAGACTAGGATTCAGAGGGTAACAGAGAGGGAGAGACTGGGATGCAGAGTGTAACAGAGGGGGAGAGACTGGGATTCAGAGGGTAACAGAGAGGGAGAGACTGGGATTCAGAGGGTAACAGAGAGGGAGAGACTGGGATTCAGAGGGTAACAGAGAGGGAGAGACTGGGATTCAGAGGATAACAGAGGGGGAGAGACTGGGATTCAGAGGGTAACAGAGAGGGAGAGACTGGGATTCAGAGGGTAACAGAGAGGGAGAGACTGGGATTCAGAGGGTAACAGAGAGGGAGAGACTAGGATTCAGAGGGTAACAGAGAGGGAGAGACTGGGATTCAGAGAGTAACAGAGAGGGAGAGACTGGGATTCAGAGGGTAACAGAGAGGGAGAGACTGGGATTCAGAGGGTAACAGAGAATACTGGTCCAATTTACTCAGTCTCTCATCCTAGGACAATGGTAGAGAAACTAAACAAATACTTTGTGTCTGTCTACACAGAGGAACATACTGAAAACCTCCCAGAAATAATGGAGAATCAGGGAACTAGTGTCAATGATGAACTGCAAGGTAGAAATATTAGTAAAAAAAAGTACGAGACAAATGAATGGGTCTGAAAGTAAATAAATCCCCTGGACCTGATGATCTACATCCCAGAGTGTTGAAAGAGGTGGCTGTAGAGATAGTTGATGTATTGGTGGTCATCTTTCAAAATTCAATAGACTCTGGAATGGTTCCTGCAGATTGGAAGGTAGCAATTGTAACCTCACTATTTACAAAAGGAGGGAGAGAGAAAATGGGGAACTACGGACCTGTTAGTCTAACATCAGTCATCGGGAAAATTCTCAAATCTATAATAAAGGATGTGATAAGCAGACACTTCGAAAATAATGGTAGGAATGGTCAGAGTAAACATGGATTTATGAAAGGGAAATCATCTTTAACAAACCTGTTGGAGTTTTTTTGAGGACGTAACTAGCGGAATAGATAAGGGGGAACCGGTGGATGTGATAGATTTAGATTTTCAGAAAGCTTTTGATAAGATCCCACACAAGAGGTTAGTAAACAAAATGAGAGCACATGGGATTGGGGGGAAGATACTGGCATGGATTGAGAACTGGTTAATGGACAGGAAACAGAGAGTAGGAATAAATGGGTCATTTTCAGGTTGGCAGGCTGTGACTAGTGGGACACTGCAAAGAGAGAGAGATAGAGAGAGGGGAGAGAGAGAGGGGAGAGAGAGAGGGGAGAGAAAGTGGTGTTGAAAGAGGGAGAGACACAGCGAGTGAGGGGGAGAGGCAGAGGGCGAGGTGGACAGGTAGTGAGAGAAAGGTGGGATGGATCACACAGCTGAATAGCTCTCTAGATGTTACACAGAATTGAGAGGCAGATCTCCAGTGTACAGTCACTGGGATGGTGTGGAGATGGATTTGACCCCTGTATCCACTGATCCGCAGCTGGGAATGTTATCACGATAGGAAGCTTCCTTCCACCCCATTGGTGCCAATGTACTGATGGTTTCCTGTTTGATAAAAACTGACCAGGTCAGGGTTCTCTCTGGTCTCCCCTAAACCCTCCCGCCAGCCTTGGAATGACTCAAGGATTCATGTCTAATGGAACCGGTCAATGGAGAGAATTTCTCTCTTTGCTGCTGGGTTAAGAAAGCAGATGGGATCCTGAGCTTTCTAAACAGAGGTCGAGAGTGCAAAAGTCAGGAAGTGATGCTCAACCTTCATAAAATAATAGTTTGTCCCCAGTTGGAGTATTGTGTCCAATTCTGGGACCACACTTTTGGAAGGACATGGAGGCTTTGGTGAATGTTTAGAAGAGATTTACTGGAACGGTTCCTGGATGAGATTATTACAGTTACACTGATAGACTGGAGAAGCTGGGCTTGTTCTCCTCAGAGCAGAGAAGATTAAAAGGAGATTTCCCTTTCGTGAAACCATGTTGACTTTGTTTGATGACACTATGACATATTTCTCAAGAGTGTGCAGGTACAGAGGGAGCTGGAGGTTCACGAGCAGTGATCTTTGAAGGCGGCAGCACTGAGTAAGAGAGTAATTAGCGAAACATATGTGATGTTGGTCTTCAGAGAGGCAGAGAGAGAGAGAGGGAGGGAGAGATGGGCAGAAAGAGGAAGGGAGAGATGGGCAGAGACAGGCAGATTGTAGAACTTTTACATCTAACTGCGTTAAAAAATATCACAAATTTAAAGGGACCGTGCACTGATAAAGATGGCCACACACAACAACTAAAGTCACACACCATCCTGACTTGGAACGATATTGCACTGTGTTACAATCCTGGAACTCCCTTCCGAACAGCACTGTGGGTCTACCTACCCCACATGGACTGCAGTGGTTCAAGAACATGGCTCACCACCACCTTCTCAAGGGAAATTAGGGATGGACAATAAATGCTGGCCTGGCCAGTGACACACACCTCACTCCAATCAATTTAAAAATTAAAATTCAGCACCGAGTCACTTAAGGAGTTATTAGGCAAGACGACCAAAATCCTGGTCAAAGAGCTTGGATTGAGGGAGCGTCTTCAAAGAGGGAAGAGAGTTACTGAGACGGAGAGGTTTAGGAAAGGAATTCCAGAGTTAGGGCCTTGGCAGTTTGAAGGTACGGCCACCAATGGTGGAACGATTCAAATTGGGGATGTTCAAGAGGCCAGAATTAGCGGATCACAGATATTGGAGGATTGTGGAGCTGGAGGAGATTGCAGAGATAGGGAGGGGTCATTTGTGGAAGACAATTCCAAAATTCTACCACCCTTTGTGTGTAGAAATGTTTATCGATTTCAGCCTGAAAGAATTTTAGATTAATTTTCTATTTTTAGACTTTGCCCCTCGTCCCAGGTTCCCCCAACCAGTGAGAAGACTTTCTCTCTGTCTACCCCATCAGCTTCCAGGATTATCTTATAAACTTTGATCAACTCACCCCTTACCCTTCTTAATTCCAGGGATACAGAGTAAAGCTCTGTCTACACGGTCCCATCAAATGCTGCCAAGCCAAGTTATCTACAGAGTAAATCTCTGTCTTCTCTGTTCTATCAAACACTCCCAGGGCAGGTACAGTGTGGGGTTAGATACAGAGTAAAGCTGCCTCTGTATATGCCTCTCATTCTCCTCCTCCATCCAGATGGAGAGAGTAACAGTGAGAAAGACAGGGATAGATATAGAGAGAGAATAAGAGAGAGAGGGAAGGATAGCAATGGGGAGAGAGTACCAGAGAGAAAGAGGAAGAGATTGGGATGGAGAGTGTCGGTCAGTGTTCCTGCAAAGCTGTGTGCAGCAGCCTGGAAGGTACCACGCAGGTCCTGTTCCCTGATAAATTACACACGTCTGCAAAGATTCTTCAAATGTTTAAAGGGACTGTTCACGAAAGAAAAATGGCTACGAACAACAACTAAATTTTCACGGGAACATTGGAGCCAGCTGTGGATACGGGTTTGTTACCAGCCTGCATAAGGAAGTGCACCCTCTGCAGATGTGGTGTCACCGAAAGTAGCCGACTTAAAATGGCAAACTGATGTATGTGGAGTTTTACTGAGGTTCTGAGAGAGGAGAGAGAAACAAGCATAGACACACACACACACACATACACAGACTCACACAAACACAGAAACAACAGTATAACTAAGGGACAGAGAGTGACAACAGAATATTTCAATTTCCAAAAGGCATCCGAGAAGGTGAATCTCAGATTTAAAAATGAACAATTGATTTAACATCAACGTGCGTTTACAGAAGACAGTTCCAAACTAACACCACCTTTAGTGTGTAGAGGTGTTTCCTAACTTCACTCCTGAAAGGTCTGCCTCGAATTTTTAGACTATGCTCACTTGTCCCAGAGTCCCCAACCTACCGAAATAGTTTCTCCCAAACTACCCCCATCAGATCCACTGCATTGATGCATTAAGGGAGAGAGAGAGAGAGAGAGAGAGAAAGATAGAGAGATGGGGTGAGGGAGGGGGAGAGAGAGAGAGAGAGAGAGAGAGAGACGGGCTGAGGGGGAGAGAGAGACACAAAGGGTGAGGGGGGAGAGAGAGAGACAGGGTGAGGGGGAGAAAGATAGAGAGAGAGGGAGAGTTAGAGAGAGAGAGATGGGCTGAGGGAGAGAGACAGAAACAAGTTGAGGGAGTGAGAGAGAGAGAGTCGGGTGAGGAGGTTCTTCACTTTGGCAGGAAGAATAGAAACACAGAACATTTTTCAAATGGTGAGAAACGATGAAATGTTGGTGTTCAGAGGGATTTGGGTGTCCTTGTACACAAAGCACAGAAAGTTAACACACAGGTACAACAAATGGAGTGTTGGCCTTTATTGCAAAGGGGTTAGAGTACAAGAGTGAGGAAGTCTTGCTGTAATGGGACAGGGTTTGGTGAGCCCACACCTGGAGTACTGTGTACAGTCCTGGTCTCAGTACTGAAGGATGGATATACTTGTCTCAGAGGTGAGGAGGAGAGAGAGAGAGAGAGAGACGGACTGGGTGAGGGAGAAGGTGAGGATTAAAAAGTCCCAAAGGTGCTACATAGGGTACATTATAAAACAAAACCTGACCCCAAACCCACAGAAGTTGAGATTAAGGTTGATGACCAAACGCTTGGTCAAAAAGGTTAGTTTTAAGGACCGTCTTTAAGCAGGAATGAGAGATAGAGAGACGGAGAGGTTGAGGGACGGAATTCCCCAGTGTTAACAGGCAGTGACATTAATTCCTGATTGCCGGTAGAGATTTGTTAGGAAAGGGTATTAATGTTTACGGAGCCGAGACAGCTCGATGTGGAGAAGGAGTAAATCAGCCATGACCTGGGTGAATGGGATGGACAGGTTGGAGGGGCCGAATGGCCTCATCCTGTCTTCCTCAGGGCTTTAGTAATATCACTGCCAATGTACTGATGGTTTCCTGTTTGAAAAGAGCTGACCAGGTCGGGGGTTCTCTCTGATCTCCCCTAAACCCTCCCGCCAGCCTTGGAACGACTCATAGATTCATGTCTAATGGAACTGAAACATACAAGATTCTGAGGGGACTTTACAGGGCGGATGCTGGGAGGATGTTCCCCTTGTGGGGGAGTCTAGAACGAGGGGGCACAGTTTAAAAATAAAGGGTCTCCCATTTATGACAAAGATGGGGTGGAATTTTTTTTATCTCAGTGGGTGATTAGACTTTGGAATTCTCTTCCCCAGAGAGCAGTGGAGGTTGGATCATTGAATATATTCAAGGCTGAGTTAGACAGATTTATGATCGACAAGGGAGTCAAGGGTTATGGGGGGCAGACAGGAAAGTGGAGTTAAGGTCACTATCAGATCAGTCATGATCTTAGAGAATGGCAGAACAGGCTCAATGGGCTGAATGGCCTACTCCTGTTCCTATCTCTTCGGATCTTGTGTATAAAATGGAGGGTTTTCTCTCCACTTTTTAAGCCATTTTTATAGCAGAGACAGGGCCATGTGTGATATAAACAGAGACAGGGTCTAGTGCAGACCTAACTAGTGCATTGATAACTGAGACTAGTGTAAAAGGTATCGAGGACACAGAATTCTAAATATACATTCAGGGGAACTTTTTCAGGCCAGTACATAGCAAGGACAACAAGAGATGGGTCAGTTTTACACTTAGATTTAGGGAATGAAGCTGGGCCGGTGGAAGGTGATTTAGAAAAAGTGGACTGGAAAAAGCTACTTGAAGGTAAATGAGTGTCAGAGCAGTGAGAGGGAATCATTTCAACTTGGAGGATTTATTATTCCAGAGTTATTTTTTATTTTCAGAGAAATTCAAATTCACAAGAACCCAATGTGGGATTTGAACTCCTGCTTTTTCAGTCATTAGCTCAGGCTTTCAGATTACAAACTGTAAAAGACATTCACCTTCCTCCTGTTGTTGTCTGACTGTCTCAGCTTTTGTATATTGTCCCCAATCTTGTTCTTTCATGTGTCTAAAGACTTTGATGTTATTCAGACATTGGTAAACCACTTCATTCTCTCAGGACATCGGCTTAAAGACATTCAGGGACACAATCCACAATCTAATTCACACCCTATTCAAACAACCAAAATCTTCAACTCCATTCAAACACCCCGATATCCTGTCCCTGCACAGATAACTGACAGTTCCACAATGCAGGAATGTCTGAATGAGAAACCACATTTACCTGACACAATCCAAGCTCCAAATTGAATCATTAAGATATCGAAAATACCACAGAAATGTGACTTGTTCCTTGTAACAGTGAGACTGAAACATTTCAGGGAACTATTCAACCAAGAAGGATTCCGAGAAAAGTCAGGATCGGTATTGAAAGAGAAAGAGAGAGAGTGAAATGGGGAGAGAGAGAGAGAGAGAGAGACAGTCAGCTCCTGTATGTGTAAGGCCTCTCTCTTCCTGCACCCATTTTAACATTGTACCATTTAGTTTATATTGCCTCTCCCAGTCTTCCTTCCAAAATCCATCACTTCACATTTCTCAGCATTGAATTTAACCTGCCATGTGTCTGTCAATTCACCAGACTGCCAATAGCTTCCTGAAGTCTGCTACTATTCTCTTCCCTCTTTACTACATTTCCAAAGTTTTGTGTCATCTGCAAACTTTGAAGTTCTGCTCTGTAAACCTAAGTCATGTCATCATAAAGAGCAGTGGTCCCAATAGAAATCTCTGGGTGATACCACTCTATGCCTCCCTCCAGTCTGAAACAACCGTTCACCACTACTCTCTGTGTTCTGTCTCTTACCCAATGTCGTAACCCCTCTGTCCCTGTCCCTTTAATCACAGGAGTAACAATATTGTGAAATAGTCATAAAAGAGGGGGATGAGGCAAACATTGTGGTTAAGGAGGAGTGTGAAATATTGGGTGGTATTAAGAGAGTAGAATGATACCTGCACTCCAAGGGTTTAGCTCCGAGGGAGAATCACAAACCAGAGGAAACAGTTTTTCAATGAGATTGAAGACAGTCCGCTGTGAACTCACCGAATCACAACTAAAGAGACCAGAGGGAGGGGTCCAGGTACAGGGAAAGAGAGAGACAGATAAAGATGTAGAGAGTCGCAGAAAGAGAGTGAAAATGGAGAATGCTGTCCCCATCAAACACTCCCGGGACAGATACAGCATGGGGTTAGATACAGAGTAAAGCTCCCTCTACACTGTCCCCATCAAACACTCCCGGGACAGATACAGCATGGGGTTAGATACAGAGTAAAGCTCCCTCTACACTGTCCCCATCAAACACTCCCAGGTCAGGTGCAGCACGGGGTTAGATACAGAGTGAAACTCTGATGGGCTTAGAGAGAGTGGATAGGAAGGACCCATTTCCCTTAGCAGAGGGGTCAATAACCAGGGACATAGATTTCAAGATTTCCACAACAATATCATGAATGTGTGATGGCTCCCACAGTGGAATAGCTTGCTGGATGTTTACAATGGAGTGCTTTCCTTCTGGATCATCAGAATGGGTCGCTTGGGCCCCAACTTCATCCACATTTCTCCCTCTCCACCAATATTTCACTCTACACACCTATCTTTATCTGTTTGTGTACACAGGAGTGAAGGATTCCATCAAATTCATATATCTTACATTCTCCCTTTCAATCCACCCCAACAATCTCTCTCTCTCCAACCTTGTCCCTCTCTACAGCCCTCTCTCTCTGTCTGCATATCTAACCCTCTCTCCCTCTGTCTCTCTCCTAGTGTCAGAGATAGCAGGAGGGAGAGACAGAGAGAGGAAGACAGAGAGAGAATGTTGAAGGAACTGTACTCTCTTCCTAAGCTGTGCTGAACCTGCTCTCGGAGTGTTTGATGGGCTACATTAATCGGCCGTGTACAGTCCTGTATCAGGCTGTGAAGAAGCAGAGCATGTTCAGTACACAACGGGTCAAAGGGAACAATTCACTCCTGTCTGCTACTGGGAAGAGAGACTGACCTTAACATCAAGGCAGCGTTTGACCGAGTGTGGCATCGAAGAGCCCGAGTAAAACTGAAGTCAGTGGGAATCTGCTGGTTGGAATCAAACCGAGCACAAAGGAAGATGGTTGTGGTTGTTGGAGGTCAATCAGCTCAGTCCCAGGACATCACTGCAGGAAAATAGAGACAAGATAGATGAAAACTTTCAGTCTGTCAGAAAAAGTGAAATGGTCAAACAATGTTGTTATGGGAGACGCCTGGCCTCCATCTGATTCCATTCAGACAGACAGACAGATATCAATATAAATGAAGACATATATTTGTCTGGGTTACAGATGGAAGACTGAACATTCCCTTCGGTCTTGTTACTAGCTATCAGCAGCTGTGTACAATTTCTAATTGCTCTGGTTTGATGTGGGTAATATTTATGTTTGAAATGATGGGGTGAATCTTATAACAATCTCCCCGAGATGAAGTGGGATTGAGGGACTGGAATAAAGGTCAGTAATAGTGCAATGCACTTTACACGACCGAGTAACAAACTCTGTTGTGTTAAAGTTTAATAAATCATACTTGTGTTGCACTGTAACAATTGTTAGCTGTTTTTTTAATTAACAATAGGGATTATTTTTCTCACAGGATTTTCGATTGTAATTTCCTTTATTGGCCGATGTATAGAATATAAGAGCAGGGAGGTTATGCTGGAACTGTATAAAACACTAGTTAGACCACAGCTAGAGTACTGTGTACAGTTCTAGTCACCACATTACAGGAAGGATGTGATCACACTAGAGAGGGTACAGAGGAGATTTACAGAGGATGTTGTCAGGAATGGAGAATTTTAACCAGGAGGAAAGATTGGACAGGCTGGAATTGTTTTCTTTGGAACAGAGGAGGCTGAGGAGAGATTTAATGGAGGTGTGTAAAATGATGATGGGCCCAGATAGAGTAGATAGGAAGGACCAGTGGAGAACAACCCAAGCTCTCCAATATCTCCATATATCTGCAAGAACTGACGTAAAGACAGACAGAGAGAGAGAGAGAGAGAGAGGGGGGGGGGGGGGGGGGCGGGAGGGGGAGAAGGAGAGAGCGAGTGGGAAGGAGAGAGGGAGGGCAAGTGAGAGAGTGGGAGGCTTGTTTGCGTAATAACAGAATTCAAATTCACAACATCCCTGTGTGGGATTTGAACTCCTGCTTTTTCAATCATCAGCTCAGGCCTTCAAATTAAAACCCAGAAAAAGAGATTCATTTTCCTACTGCTGTTGTCTGACTGTCTCAGGTTTTGTATATTGTTCCATTCTCTTCTTCCATGTGTCGGAAGTCTTTGAAGTTTGTCAGACATTGGTAAACTACTTCATGTGGTGTTCTGTAAATAACTTCCATTCTGTGGATCTGCAAGGGACACAATTCAAATTCTCACCTTATTGTATCAACCAAAAGCTACAGGTCCATTCAAACACCCGTATTTCCTGTCTCTGCAAAGATAGCTCACACTTCCACAATGCAGGAATGTCTGAATGGAAACAGCTTTTGACACATTTCCCAACACGTTAGCTAACACTTTTCAGGATGAGAATCTACATTCAACTGAATCCCAGGATCTGTTTCTCGGTCAAGTTTAAAACACTAACCTTACATTAGTGAGGAGTCAGTCTCTGATATAAATGTCCCAGTGCTGTGGTAACATAAAATGGCCACTGAAAACCTAAAATGGCTGACTGATGTTCTGAGAGAGGAGGGAAAGAGAGACAGACAGACAGAAAGAGACACAAAGAGGGAGACACAGACCGAGAGAGTGACCCAGACACCGAGAGTGATAGCAGGATATTTGTCAGAGGACAGAGGAAGAGGAGGAGGCCATTTAGCCCCTCAACCCTGTTCTGTCATTCAATGAGATCATGACTGATCTGTGATCTAACTCCATATACCTGTCTTTGCCCCATATCACTTCATAACTTTTGTCAGTAAAAATCCATCAATCTCAGATTTAAAAATGAACAAGTGTCTCAGCATCAATTGCTGTTTGTGGAAGAGAGTTCCAAACTGATACCACACCTGGTGTGTTGAAATGTTTCTTCATTTCACTCATGAATGGTTTTTAGACTACATTTAGATTTTTAGACTATGTCCACAAGTTCTAGACTCTGCAGCCAGTGGGAATAGTTTCTCTCTGTCCACCCGATCAGTTTACCTTAATATTCTGAAAACTTTGATCAAATCGCCCCTTAATCTTCTAAATTCCAGGGATACAGAGTAAAGCTCCATCTACACTGTCCCATTAAACACTCCCAAGCCAAGCACAGTGTGGGGTGAGACAGAGTAAATTTCCCTCTGCACTGTCCCATCATACACTCCCAGGACAGGGGCAGCATGGGGTTAGATACAGAGTAAAGACAGGGCCTATTATATTATAAACAGAGAAATGGTCTTGTGCAGCACAAACTGAGACCGGGTGAAACGCAGCAGAAGCAGAGACACACACACAGATACAGACACCGATACACACACAAACCGACACACAGAGACTGCAAAATCTACACATCAGTAAAAATCAACCAACAGACCCTTCATAAAATATTCCCATGTTCTGTCCAATCCGGTGTTGGGGGTTTCGTGTTCTTGTGTGTTCCATTTCACCAGACCGCCTCTATCAGGGAGGTTATGCTGAACATTTATAAATTTCGGATTAGGTAACAGAGAGGGAGAGACTGGGATTCAGAGGGTAACAGAGGGGCAGAGACTGGGATTCAGAGGGTAACAGAGAGGGAGAGACTGGGATTCAGAGGGTAACAGAGGGGCAGAGACTGGGATTCGTGGGTAACAGAGAGGGAGAGACTGGGATTCAGAGGGTAACAGAGGGGCAGAGACTGGGATTCAGAGGGTAACAGAGAGGGAGAGACTGGGATTCAGAGGGTAACAGAGGGGCAGAGACTGGGATTCAGTGGGTAACAGAGAGGGAGAGACTGGGATTCAGAGGGTAACAGAGAGGGAGAGACTGGGATTCAGAGGGTAACAGAGAGGGAGAGACTGGGATTCAGAGGGTAACAGAGAGGGAGAGACTAGGATTCAGAGGATAACAGAGGGGCAGAGACTGGGATTCAGAGGGTAACAGAGGGGCAGAGACTGGGATTCAGAGGATAACAGAGGGGAGAGACTGGGATTCAGAGGGTAACAGAGGGCGAGAGACTGGGATTCAGAGGGTAACAGAGAGGCAGAGACTGGGATTCAGAGGGTAACAGAGAGGGAGAGACTGGGATTCAGAGGGTAACAGAGGGGGAGAGACTGGGATTCAGAGGGTAACAGAGGGGGAGAGACTGGGATTCAGAGGGTAACAGAGGGGGAGAGACTGGGATTCAGAGGGTAACAGAGAATACTGGTCCAATTTACTCAGTCTCTCATCCTAGGACAATGGTAGAGAAACTAAACAAATACTTTGTGTCTGTCTACACAGAGGAACATACTGAAAACCTCCCAGAAATAATGGAGAATCAGGGAACTAGTGTAAATGATGAACTGCAAAATATAAATATTAGTAAAAAAAGTACGAGACAAATGAATGGGTCTGAAAGTAAATAAATCCCCTGGACCTGATGATCTACATCCCAGAGTGTTGAAAGAGGTGGCTGTAGAGATAGTTGATGTATTGGTGGTCATCTTTCAAAATTCAATAGACTCTGGAATGGTTCCTGCAGATTGGAAGGTAGCAATTGTAACCTCACTATTTACAAAAGGAGGGAGAGAGAAAATGGGGAACTACGGACCTGTTAGTCTAACATCAGTCAGAGGGAAAATTCTCAAATCTATAATAAAGGATGTGATAAGCAGACACTTCGAAAATAATGGTAGGATTGGTCAGAGTAAACATGGATTTATGAAAGGGAAATCATCTTTAACAAACCTGTTGGAGTTTTTTTGAGGACGTAACTAGCGGAATAGATAAGGGGGAACCGGTGGATGTGATAGATTTAGATTTTCAGAAAGCTTTTGATAAGATCCCACACAAGAGGTTAGTAAACAAAATGAGAGCACATGGGATTGGGGGGAAGATACTGGCATGGATTGAGAACTGGTTAATGGACAGGAAACAGAGAGTAGGAATAAATGGGTCATTTTCAGGTTGGCAGGCTGTGACTAGTGGGACACTGCAAAGAGAGAGAGATAGAGAGAGGGAGAGAGAGAGGGAGAGAAAGTGGTGTTGAAAGAGGGAGAGACACAGCGAGTGAGGGGGAGAGGCAGAGGGCGAGGTGGACAGGTAGTGAGAGAAAGGTGGGATGGATCACACAGCTGAATAGCTCTCTAGATGTTACACAGAATTGACAGGCAGATCTCCAGTGTACAGTCACTGGGATGGTGTGGAGATGGATTTGACCCCTGTATCCACTGATCCGCAGCTGGGAATGTTATCACGATAGGAAGCTTCCTTCCACCACATTGGTGCCAATGTACTGATGGTTTCCTGTTTGATAAAAACTGACCAGGTCAGGGTTCTCTCTGGTCTCCCCTAAACCCTCCCGCCAGCCTTGGAATGACTCAAGGATTCATGTCTAATGGAACCGGTCAATGGAGAGAATTTCTCTCTTCGCTGATGGGTTAATAAAGCAGATGGGATCCTGAGCTTTATAAACAGAGATCGAGAGTGCAAAAGTCAGGAAGTGATGTTAAACCTTTATAAAATAATAGTTTGTCTCCAGTTGGAGTATTGTGTCCAATTCTGGGATCACACTTTTGGAAGGACATGGAGGCTTTGGTGAATGTGTAGAAGAGATTTACTGGAACGGTTCCTGGATGAGATTATTACAGTTACACTGATAGACTGGAGAAGCTGGGCTTGTTCTCCTTAGAGCAGAGAAGATTAAAAGGAGATTTCCCTTTCGTGAAACCATGTTGACTTTGTTTGATGATACTATGACATATTTCTCAAGAGTGTGCAGGTACAGAGGGAGCTGGAGGTTCACGAGCAGTGATCTTTGAAGGCGGCAGCACTTAGTAAGAGAGTAATTGGCGAAACATACGTGATATTGGTCTTCAGAGAGACAGAGAGCGAGGGAGAGACAGGCAGAAAGAGGGAGGGAGAGATGGGTAGAAAGAGGGAGGGAGAGACAGATTCTGAGAAGAGAGAGAGACAGACAGGCAGAGAGAGAGAGAGAGTGACTCTGATTTAGAGAGAGGGAGAGAGACAGGCACAGAGAGAGAGACACACAGATTGAGAGAGAGAGAGACAGGCACACAGAGAGCAGGAGAAAGACAGGGAGAGGGGTGTTTGAGATTTTCAAACTGCAGGAATGTTCCTCTTTCTGGGATCTCTAAACTTACATCACTAAAAACAGATTATCTGCATGTTATCATATTGCTGCCTGTGGGATCTTGCTGTGCACACAGTGCCTGCATTGCAACACTGAGGACCACTTTCAAAATTAATTCATTGAGTGTCAACTGCTCCTGAGGGCCAATAATTACAAGAGTTGAACGTGAAGCTTTATAAAGGCTTGTGAAAAGTTTAAAGAAGTTTAGTGTGAAGGTTTTAGGGGGGAGTGTTGGATCAGTGTTTGATATTTTCAAACTGCAGGGAAAGCATTAAAGGTTTAAAATTAACCAAGAAATGGCTGAAAGCATTGCTGTCCTGGGATTAACATATCAATGGACTGGAAGAGTCAGGAAGGCCCTGTCCTGGGATTAACATATCAATGGACTGGAAGAGTCAGGAAGGTCCTGTCCTGGGATTAACATATCAATGGACTGGAAGAGTCAGGAAGGTCCTGTCCTGGGATTAACATATCAATGGACAGGCCCCCGAGGCAAGAGATTGAGAGACAGCCCAACATGTCAGAGACTCAAGGGGTGGAGTTTACAAACAGCTCACTCAGTATATATCTGGGTAGGAAGATCCCAGTTCCAATCACAAAACCCACCTTTCACTCTCTCTCTCTCGAGAGTAGACACATTCCCCAGTCTGATTCAGTGTGTGTGTCTGTGTATCTGTGTGTGTGTGTTCTCTCTGTCTCAATCTGGTTTATAACTGTGATTTGATTCGCTTTGAATATTGCTGATTGCCTCTGTAACTGAGAGGGGAAACCCTGGGCTCTTGCTGTGCTATTTTGTTTTAAAATGTCCTTGCTTTGTATTTTAATGCAATTTTTTCTCCTTCTTTCCCGAGGAATTTTCATTCTGAAAACTGCATGGTGAAGGTGAAAAGAGGGAAAGTCTGGGACGAGGAATCCTTGGACAGGAGCTTCCTCCAGAGGGGACGGACTGAGGCCTTGTCCACAGGCTGCACCCAGTGGGCCCACGTGAGTTGTGTCTGTTCATTAGGCCGAGGTTTAATTCCCTCTCTCTGGGGCCCACCTTGCTCGAGGAAATTAAACATCCGAAAGGTGAAGCTGTCTAAAGCCTTGTTATAATTCCTGAATAATGCTGGTGTTTTGTGGAATTTGAGGGTGAAATGAAATGTGCAGCAGCCGTTTGAATTGAGAGTGAGGCAGGAGAGTGAATTTCTCTCTCTCTCTCTCTCTCCATCTGTCTCTCTGAATGAGAGTAACAGGAGGGAGAGAGAGGCAGGAGAGTGAGGGAAACATGGACTGAATGAGAGGGGGAGAGAGGGATAGCCAGCTGTTATCACACTGCTGCTTGTGGGATCTTGCTGTTCACAAACGGCCTGCAGCTTTTCCAACATTGCAACAGTGACGACCACTTTAAAAATTAACTCACTGAGAGTCAAATGTTCCCGATTCATTTCAATTCATTTTACTGAAGTTCTGAGTTTCGATTTCTCTCTCTGTCTCTCTCCAGCTTTCTTTCCCTCTGTCTCTCTATCTAAACCTTTAATCGTTCAAAACAGAGATTTGTTGTTGTTTAAATGGTGAGACAGAAATATTTCATAGCTTATTTCAATAAAGACTATGTATGAAATACAGGGGAAAAAACCTGATACGGACAGAGAGAGAGAGAGAGATACAGAGAGATTAAGAGACAGACACACACTGGTGGAGGGAACTGTCTGTACCCTTTTAGTGTCTGGTTTATTAACTGTGATTTGTTTGTATTGGTGTTGTTGAGAGAGTGTCTGTGTAACAGAGGGCAATTCCTGGGCTCTTGCTGTGCTATTTTGATTAACAATGCCTTTTAATCAATTTTCTCTCTTTCCCAATTGCCTTAGGAATTTTCACTCTGAAAACTGCATGGTGAAGTTGAAAAGAGAGAAAGTCTGGGACGAGGAATCCTTGGACAGGAGCTTCCTTCAGAGGGGACAGACTGAGGCCTTGTCCACAGGCTGCACCCAAAGGGCCCATGTGAGTTGTGTCTGTTTATTAGCCCGAGGTTTAATTTCCTCTCTGGGGCCCTGGGTTAAACTAGTTCCTGTCGGATTGGGGCCCTGGAGTTTTAAACAGGTTGAAAGCCTGGGGTTAAAGGAGCAGCCCCAGGAGGGAGTCCCATTTACCACTTGCTCCTTCCAGCCCTGTCTGTGAGGTTTGCTGCTGTTTTGGGCAATGCTATGAAGCTAACAGTTAAATAAGATGCACGGTGCCCATTTTAATTCATTTTACTGTAGTTCTGAAGTTAGCTTTCTCTCTGTCTCCACATTCTTTCCCTATGTCCCCATCTCCCCCCATGCTTTCTCTTCTCTGTCTGTTTCACACTCACCTTTTCCATTTCAAACTTTAATAAATAAAAAAACATGCCACACACAGCAATGTGATTTGTCGTTATTTGAAATGGTGAGACAGAATCTGCAGCTTGTTCCCAGTTTAAAGAGGGTGTTTTGCCCTTTCTGGGGACTGAAATCTAGCAAATATCACATGGCTGCTTGTGGGATCTTGCTGTGCATCTAGTGCCCTGGAGCATTTCCTACATGACAACAATGAGGGCACGTTAAAATTCAGCTTCCTGAGGGTCTGAGTGTGGATTTCTCTGTTTTCTCTCCATCTTCCTCTGCTTTTCTCTCCCCCCGCACTTTCTCTATTTTAACCATTAATCAATAGGAGCCACAATGTGACGTGTGGTTATTTTAAACGGTGACAGAAACACTGCAGAGGACGTTTCAATCCAGATTAAATGCCAGATCGAGAGAAAAAGAAACAGATGTGGATGAGTGTGTGGGGGGGGGGGGAGGAGAGGAGAGCAGGAGAAAGACAGGGAGAGGAGTGTTTGAGATTTTCAAACAGCAGGAATGTTCCTCTCTCTGGGATCTCCAAACTTACATCACTAAAAACAGATTATCTGCATGTTATCATATTGCTGCCTGTGGGATCTTTCTGTGCACAGATTGCCTGCTGGTTTCCTGCATTACAACAGCGAAGACCACTTTCAAAATTAATTCATTGAGTGTCAACTGCGCCTGAGGGCCAATAATTACAAGAGCTGAACGTGAAGCTGTATAAAGGCTTGTGAAAAGTTTAAAGATGGAGTTTAGCATTTTCTGAGGACTGTGATGGGATATCTGGCTATCATCACATTGTGGGATCCTGCTGTGCATACATTCCTTGCATCCATTCCCACATTACAACACTGGGGCAGAAATAGATGGAGAGAAAAAGAGAGAGAGAGAGAGAGAGAAATCCACACTCAAAACCTTGGTAAACTGAATGTTGAAGTGTCACCATTGCTGGGATCTGACTGAGGTTTTTGAGCAAATTGTCATCGGGAGTGAGAAGGTATTGGAGGTTTTGGCAGCTTAAAAGTGGACAAATCTCCAGGGCTGGACCATTTGTCTCCCAGGATGCTGTGGGAGGCGAGGATGGAGATTGCAGGGGCTCTGACCCAAATTTTTAATTCCTCTCTGGCCAAGGGGGAGGTGCCAGAGGACTGGAGAACAGCTAATGTGGTCCCACTATTTAAGAAAGGTTGTAGAGATAAGCCAGGGAACTACAGACCAGTGGGTCTCACGTTAGTGGTAGGGAAACGATTGGAGAGAATTCTGAAGGAGAGAATCTATCTCCACTTGGAGAGGCAAAATGTGATTAGGAATATTCAGCATGGCTTTGTCAGAGGGAGGTCATGCCGAACAAATTTGATTGAATTTTTGAGCATGTGACCAGGTGTGTAGATGAGGGTAGTGCAGTTGATGTATTTTACATGGATTTCAGCAAAGCCTTTGACAAGGTCCCACATGGGAGACTTATCAAGAAAGCAAATGCACATGGGATACAGGGTAACTTGATAAGGTGGATTCAAAATTGGCTTAGCTGTAGGAGACAGAGAGTGATGTCAGACGGCTGTTTTAGTGACTGGAAGCCAGTGTCCGGTGGCGTACCACAGCGATCTGTGCTGGGTCCCCGATTGATTGTCATTTATATAAACGACATAGATGACTATGTGGGGGGTAGGATCAGTAAGTTCGGGGATGACACAAAGATTGGCCGAGTGATTAACAGTGAGGTGGAGTGTCTTGGGTTACAGGAAGATATAGATGGGATGGTCAAATGGGCAGAAAAGTGGCAGATGGAATTTAACCCTGAAAAGTGTGAGGTGATACACTTTGGAAGGAGTAATGTGACATGGAAGTATTCAATGAATGGCCTGACACTGGGAAGTTCCGAGGAACAAAGGGACCTTGGCGTGTTTGTCCATAGATCTCTGAAGGCAGAAGGGCAGGTTAATAGGGTGGTGAAAAAGGCATATGGGACACTTGCCTTTATCAATCGAGGCATAGATTACAAAAGCAGGGAGGTCATGTTGGAGTTGGATAGAACTTTGGTAAGGCCACAGCTGGAGTACTGTGTGCAATTCTGGTCACCACATTATAGGAAGGATGTGATTGCACTGGAGGGGGTGCAGAGGCAATTCACCAGGATGGTGCCTGTGATGGAATATTTAAGCTATGAAGAGAGGTTGGATAGGCTTGGGTTGTTTTCACTGGAGCAGAGAAGACTGAGGGGTGACCTTATCGAGGTGTACAAGATTATGAGGAGTATGGACAGGGTGGATAGGGAACAGCTGTTCCCCTTAGTTGAAGGGTCAGTTCCGAGGGGGTCACAAGTTTCAGGTGAGGGGCGGGAGGTTTAAGGGGGATTTGAGGAAGAGCTTTTTTACCCAGAGGGTGGCAACAGTCTGGAATGCCCTGCCTGGGAGGGTGGTAGAGGCAGGTTGTCTCACATCCTTTAAAAAGTACCTGGATGAGCACTTGGCACGTCATAACATTCAAGGCTATGGGCCAATTGCTGGTAAATGGGATTAGGTAGACAGGTCAGGTGTCTTTAATGCATCGGTGCAGACTCGATGGGCCGAAGGGCCTCTTCTGCACAGTATTATTCTGTGATTCTCTCTCTCTCCCCATCTGAATGAGAGTAACAGGAGGGAGAGACGCAGGAGTGAGGGAAACATGGAGGGAATTAGAGGGGGAGGAGGGATAGCCGACTTTGATCACACTGCTGCTTGTGGGATCTTGCTGTGCAACAGTGGCCGACAGCATTTCCAACATTGCCGACCACTTTAAAAATGAATTCATTGAGTGTCAGATACTTCTGTGAATCAGCAATGAAATGGGTGAAATGTGAAGGTTTGTTCTCATTCCCGAATAATGCTGGTGTTTTAGACTGTGGGTTAATTTGACAGTGAAATGAAACACCTGGGGGCCATTTGAATTCTGATTTTCAGGGATGGGAATGTGGCAATTTCTTTCTATCCTTCGACAGGATAGGGGATGGGGGTCACCAGTGTTTGTGTGTTTTTAGAATGAGGCAGAAACAGATGAGAGAGACACACAGAGAAATAGAGAGAGAGAGAAATTGAGAGACAGCAGGAAAGGACAGGGTAAACACATCCACACTTCCCAGTCTCTGGCTCTGTGTCGGGGGATGTATTTGCAAGACGGGGAGTCACTGAGAGATTGTTTTATGTCAGTGAGTGAGAGAAAGAGCTCTGGGCTCTTGCTGTGTTTTATTTCTGTTCCAAAATGCTTTGCTGTGTTTGAATCAATTTTATTTCTCTTATTCCCAAGGAGAATCTTTTCGGAAGCTGCAGCTGTGATGATGCAGAGGAAGAATCGTTTGGCCACCTGGAATTCTCAGACAAGAGCTATAACCAGAGAGGAAAATAATAATAAATATATATGTGTCATTGTCAAATTCATTTCAAGATACAGAAAAGAAAACGGTGTGTTTTCGGGGCTGATAGAAAAACAAAGTGCTGGAAATGCTCAGTATTTCTAACACACTTTTTATTTCAGATTTCCAGCATCTGCAGTATTTTGATTTTGTGTTTTCAGAGGCTCTGTGGATTTTTTTTTTTGCCACAAGGGAGGGGGCTGGAGGGAGCTCCCGAAGGGAATAGTTTGGGAAAGAGCTGCTCCAGAACAGTCAATGTAATCCCCTAGATTTCCCCCTCTCCATCTCTTGCTGCACTTGTTCCCTGCACCTTCCTCCTAGCTCTGTTTCTTCACATCTTTAAATTCCTATCACTGTATCTCTCAACATCCTTTCTATCTCTGCCTGTCTCTGGAGTCTCACGTTTCCATTGCCACTCTTTCTGCGACTCTCTGCATCTTTCTCTCTCTCTCTCTCCACTTGTTCTCTCAATCACTTCCAAATCCCTGAATCTTTCCAGCTCTGCTCCTCCTTTCCTGCAAGATTATCTCTGCATTTCCCTCCCCCCTGTCCCAGGACACCTCTTGCTATTCTGTAAACACATCTTACTTTGTATCTCTGCCCCGCCACATCTTTCTGTCTCTGTATCTCTCTTTGTCTGGGATCTTTCTCAATATCTTCATCGCTGCTGCATTCTCTCACTACACCTCCAGCTCTCTCTCTCTGTATGTCTCCATGTCTCTCTCTGTCCTTCTCGGTATTCTGACCCTCTGTTCTGAGTTTCTCTCACTGGTTTCGGACTCCCTGCATGTCATTCTCCATCTCTCTTTCCATTTATTTCTCTCTCTCTCTGTTCTGTCCTAATCCCAGGATCTGTTTTCTGTGTCTCTGTCCCTCTGTCTGGGGGTGGATTTGAACTCACTGCCTTGGTGTGTGCACAGGGTGATTGTAAACTGGGATCCTGCTTTCCATCTCTGCCCAGTTTTGGTCCCATTGAGGTAAAAACAGGGGAGAGATGCTGAACGGGAAGCCGGATTCACAACCACCCTCCTGCCCTCCATCCTGGTTTGCACCATTGGTACCAAGTCCGAGTCCAGCCCAGTGTTTCTTTGCCTCTCTGTGTATCTGCTCCCCGACTGTCTCTGCCTGTCTCCTTGTGGCTCAATGGGGGAAGGGACAGGGACGGTATTCAGAAAGGAGGGGGGTGTTTACATTGGGGGGGAGAATTAGATTGGGGTCAGTTAATGGGGGGGGGGGTTATTTAGATGGGGGTCTGTTCCCGGGGGGGCATTTAGATGAGAGTCTGTTCCCGGGGGGTATTTAGATGAGAGTCTGTTCCCGGGGGGTATTTAGATAGGAGTCTGTCCCTGTGGGGTATTTAGATGTGAGTCTGGGGGGTGTTAAAAAATTGCAGGGAGAGAAAGAGAGGCAATGAGAGAGACAGACAGCACAAGAGAGGGACACAGAGAGAGAGAGAGAGAGAGACATAATCAGAGAGAGTGGGAGATGGTGTAAGGGAGGAACAAATGGAGTCACGGACAGAGAAAGAGAGAGAGAGAAACAGAGACAGTGATGGAGAAAGACAATGAGAAAGGGGGGGGGTCTGTTCCTGGGGGTATTTAGATGGGGGTCTGGATAAGGGGGGGGGGTGGTATCTAGATGGGAGTCTGTTCACAGGGGGGTATTTAGATGGGAGTTTGTTCAGGGGGGGCATTTAGATGGGGGTCTGTTCCCGGGGGGGATTTAGATAGGAGTCTGTTCCTCGGGGGTGGTGGGGTAGTTAGATAGGAGTCTGATCCTGGGGGGGGGGGGGGGGGGGGGGATTTAAATGGGAGTCTGTTCCTCGGGGGTGGTGGGGTATTTAGATAGGAGTCTGTTCCCGGGGGGGGGGGGGGGGGTATTTAGAAAGGAGTCTGTTCCCAGGGGGGGGTATTTAGATGGGGGTCTGTTCCTCGGGGGTGGTGGGGTATTTAGATAGGAGTCTGTTCCTGGGGGGGGGGGGGGGGTGGTATTTAGAAAGGAGTCTGTTCCCAGGGGGGGAGGGGTATTTAGATGGGGGTCTGTCCCTGTGGGGTATTTACTGGGGGGGGGGGGGGGGGGGGGGTCAGTCCCCGGGGGGTCTTGTATTTAGATAGGAGTCTGTTCCCGGGGAGGGGGGGCAGAAACACCCAGAGAGAGAAACAACCCTGAGAAAGAGAGAAAACACAAGAGAGAAAATACCCAGAGAGAGAGAGAAAACACGAGAGAGAGAAAACCCAGAGAGAGAGAGAGAAAACACGAGAGAGAAAAAACCCAGAGAGAGAGAGAGAGAAAACACGAGAGAGAAAAAACCCAGAGAGAGAGAGAGAGAGAAAACACGAGAGAGAGAAAATACCCAGAGAGAGAGAGAGAAAACACAAGAGAGAGAAAGAGAAAAAACCCAGAGAGAGAGAAAACACAAGAGAGAGAAAGAGAAAAAACCCAGAGAGAGAAAAAACCCAGACAGAGAGAGAAAACACGAGAGAGAGAGAGCGGGAGAGAAACACGGGGAGAGAGAGAGAAAAAACCAAGAGAGAAAAAACAGAGAGGGAGAGAAACATGGGGAGAGAGAGAAAACAGAGAGAGAGAGAGAGAAAACACAAGAGAGAGAAAACCCAGAGAGAGAGAGAAAACACAAGAGAGAGAAAACCCAGAGAGAGAGAGAGAAAACACAAGAGAGAGAAAACCCAGAGAGAGAGAGAGAGAAAACACGAGAGAGAAAGAGAAAAAACAGAGAGAGCGGGAGAGAAACACGGGGAGAGCGAGAGAAAAAAACCGAGAGAGAAAAAACAGAGAGGGGGGAAGAGAAACACGGGGAGAGAGAGAGAAAACACAGAGAGAGGGGAAAAAAACACACACTGAAACACACAGATTGAGAGAGAGACTGAGAGAGAAGGAGGGAAAAAGGCAGAGAGAGAGACAATAAAGATGTGATACTCACCATCCCACATGGTCTGCGCTCCATCGTTGGACTCCAACACCTTCCCTCCATCAGCTTGTCCATGGGGAAAAGATCCTGGAGTGGGAGATTGTGGTGGGAATTGGAGAAAAGGGTCAGGAGTGGGACAGAGTGGGGGATTCAGACTGGACTCTCTCTCTCACACACACACACACACACACACACTGTAATCAGCTTGCAATTCACCTGGGCACAGAGACTGAGACACAAAAACTCACCTTCACAAACCAGCCGCATGGAAAGAAAGAATGGAGACTGATGTTCTCCTAATATATCCCGGAACCTGTCACTCAAAACAGACAGTCCACCCAAAATACAGCATTCAGCTTCCTCCATCTGGACACTCCCTCCCAGGTATGGGACAGTCCAAGGTGAGTCTCTGTGGAAACAGGGAGTGAGGGAGAGAGGGATATTCCAGCCATATCCCAAATGGACCATTCCACACAGAAACCTGTCTGTCTCTCTCTCCCTCCCCCAAAAACCTCATTCACAGGGCAGAAAAGCTGCTGTCATTTAAAACCTGGAGGGACCAGTTTGGATAATGACCATTTAACACTCATTGTATTCAATGTCTTTCACTATTCACCTCCAGTTAACAGACAGTTCAGAAAATGACTCACTGCAGTTACCTTGAAATTGTGACAAAAGAGTTTTTGCTGGAGAGGCCGGTTTGACTGCAGAATAAACATGCAGTTTTTATTCAGATTTTCAATTCCACTGTGTTACAAAGACTGAAACTAGAGACAGGTTAAATGGTGCAGCCAAGAGAACTTTAACAACTGGTGACATTTCACACAATTCTCACCCATATTTACAGTTATATTTCTCAATGATACTTTGCACATTATTTGCTGCTGCTGTATTTATCCATTAGCCTGTATTCAATCCAAAAAACCTTCTTAACATTTACCAGTTTAATGTTACAAGGGTTTACAAAGCTGGGAAATGGACATTTAACACAAATTGTATTAAAGATCTTCCACTTTTCACCTCCAGTTTATATAAAGAACCTCAGATAGACCACACCTGGAGCACTGTGCACAATTCTCAGCTCGATATGCCTTGTGTTGACGACGCCTGAAGTGCTGAGGACAGTTCATACTTACAAATACCTTACTTAGAGCTCTTCTGGAGCCCTGTGCACTGTTCTGGTCTCCATCGACCTTGGTTGGACCAAATCTGCAGTGCTGTGCACAGTGCTGTGCAGGCCATTCAGTGTCAGACCCTGAACCTGTTTCTGTCATTAGTTATATTCTCCTACTCGACTCGTGTTGGCGCTTGTGGCACAGAACTAGATGGAAGTTAATGCACAGATCCGCGCCATTTGGCCCGACGGTTCTCTGCTTCACTCAAGCCTCAACCAGTCAAATACATTTTGAAATGCAGTCACTGTTGTAATGTTGGGAAGGAGGCAGACAAGCTGCAAGATCAAGTGCAGGGTTATTCAGAAAGAACAGGGAGTGGGAGTAATTGGACAGGGAAGATGAAAACCAGGGATCATAAATTTAAGGTAGTCCTTAATAAATCCAATTGGGAATTCAGGAGGAGGTTCTTTAACCCAGGGAGCGGTGAGAATGTGGAATTACAGACCAAATGCAATGGGTTGAGGTCGAATAGAGACGATGCAGTTAAAGGGGGAGCTGAATAAATACATGAGTGAGAAAGGAATAGAAGAATCTGTTGATAGGGTAAGATGAAGAAAGATGGGAGGAGGTCGCTCTTTCGAACAGCTAGGCCAGGATCGATGGGCTGAATGGCCTGGATTTGTCCCTCATGATTCTATGATCCAATAAGACCCGTCAACCTGCTGCCTTGTTTCAGGGCCAAGACAGTTTCATTTCCCCGCCCCCCACCCCCTTGCAATAAACGGGAGTTAAAGGGTTAAGTTCTTCACCGCACTGAACTGCAGTCATTGTGAAAATTCTTCAAAAGACCCCGACAGACTGAGAGACAAGTGGATTAACAGTTTTGAACAGATGCTGAAGCCGCCGTCTGGAGGCAGGTGTTCCAGTCAGAGACGGATCTGGAGAGGTGTCTCGCCTTTGCACTGTATGAATCATCAGAGACATGATTAAAGGTTCCAAGATCAACCATTTCCAATTTGTATGGACTTGTGTCCATTAGAGTAATGAGGGTAAGGGGAGATTTGAAAGATGTGGTTAGAAGTGTCTTGATAGAGAAACTGTATCCAGATGGTTGTATCTACTGTCAGGAGGGTCGATAAACCAGGGACCAAGAATTGAAGGTAATTGGGAAAGGAACCAGAGTGGGAGATGAGTGGAATCTTTCTCCTCAGTGAATTGTTATCATGTGGAGGACACTGACTGAAAGGGCGGTGGAAGACCATCCAATAGTAACTTCCAGATGTCAATTGGAGAAGTAGATGAAGGGGAGATTTATTAGTGCAATGGAGAACTAGTCAGTGAATGGGAACTAGTTAGACAACTCTGTCAAAGAGCCAGTTCATTCAACAGTAGACATAGAAACTGACAGATAGTCAGAGTGATAGAATGACATCCCAGATAGACAGGTCTATCTCCCACAAGTGAGCTCTGTCAATGTTCAGAGTTTTTGCTGAACTCCAGCGCCTTTCTGAGTCACTGTGCTGTCTCCAGGCACAGTAATACATGGCTGATTGATTCATCCACAGGCTGGAGGACTCCAGGTAAAAATGGGTGTTGTCGGGTCTCCTGGCGGTGAAACCGTCCACCTCACCAGAGGGACTGACCGTTCCAGCACCGTAGGAATAGGAAAGGTTCTGGGGCTCACGGTCCGGACGCCATCGGTACCAGTAGAAATAGGAGCCAGCTGTTGCTTCAGTGTAAGTCCATTGGATCCTGACTGGAGAGCCTGGGGAATGGGATATGGAAGAGGGAGTCTGTTGGATCAACACAGCCCTCACATCTGTAAAACAGAGAGAGAGAGAGAGAGAGAAAGAAAGAGATTAACCCAGGGACAATATCTATATTGTTATCAACAAGAAGTGGTAGAAGTGGGCAGGCAGACAGAGATAGAGAGAGAGCGGTGGAGACCAGTTAGAGGCAGAGAGGCAGAGAGCGAGAGATAATGAGAGACAGAGAAAGAAATATAGAGGGAGAAGGAGAGAGACAAAGACAGACAGAGACTGAGAATCAGAGACACATGTACATCATTGTAACCTCACAGTTCAGACACCTCCTTACCCCTTAACACCAACAACACAACCCAGAGCTGAGACACAGACATCTCTGGAGGGTGAAGGATACGTGTGGTTTTATATGAAATGACTGAGCACTTTTATTGTCGAATATCTCAAAGTTCTGGGCACTGACTGAAATTCACAGCTTCCCTCTCCATCACTTTATCATTCGGATAGGCGGGACCCAGTTTTCTTTCATTTCCGGGGAGGGACCAATGTTAGACGCCTGTTAATCGCTTTCTGGAACTGCAGTTCAGTGTCATTGACATGTGCAGCCCGATCATTCGGAGCCCTGTCCAAATATGTGCACACTGTATTCCAGGTGTGTTCTCACCAAGACCCAATACAAGTGTAACACGACTTCCTTATTCTTGTTCTCCCATCCCCCTTGCAATAAAGACCAACATGCCTGTAATTCAACAGAAGCACTTCATTGGCTGTAGAACTCCTTGGGAAGTTCCAGATCGGCTTTCCAACTTTCTCCCCTCTTTCAGATACTGATGTTGACTATATAGAATTGCAGACAATATAGAACACAGCATCAGGTGAACGGATCTATACAGGTGTTGATGTTCCACAGGTACATCCTTTCATCCCTCTTTATCTCAACCTCTCAGCATCTCCTGTCAATCCTTTCTGCCTCGTATGTCTACTGGTTTCCCACTGAATACAATTTGCCTCTACCACTGCCTATTGTGGTTAGTTCCCCATTCTCACCAATCTCTGGGAAATGAGGTTTGTCCTGAATTTGGATTTTTCGTGACTATTTTATAGCTTATAATTCTGGTCTTGGGCCTCAAGTGAAAATATCTTCTCTACATCTATCCTATCAAACCTATGAATAATATTAAAGACTTCTTATCTGGGCACCCCTCATTTCTGGAGAAGGACCCCAGCCTGTTCGATCCTTACTGTTATGTATAATTTCCCGGCGGAGCAGCAGGAGAAGGTAGCGACTCTTCGGTGGGTGAGTGAAGGCATCAGGAGCTGTGTTTTAAAAGTAAGTACTTACTGTTTTACTTACTGTTTTCCTTGTCTTTGAGTTTCTTTTGGCGCCGGAGGAACCGGAAGCTGGTCGGCAGCGAGGATTCCTGGGTAGGTATTTTCCTTAAAGGTGCGGAGCTGAGTAAACTCGAGCCACTACACATGTAGTGTCTCCCACCCATCCTCCTCCTCTAACCTAATAATAAGACCCTTTTTACCCTCCTCCTCTAACCAAAAAGGACTGAGCAGGTAAGCTATTTACTGTTTTTGTTAATATCTATATTTGTACTTAACTAAGGGGTAATTGAATAAAAGAAATGGCAGCCAGTGTAGTGTATTGCTCCTCCTGCAGAATGTTCGAGGTGAGGGAAACCTCCGGTGGCCCTGCCGACTTCACCTGCTGGAAGTGCATCCGTCTCCAGCTCCTATCAGACCGTGTTAGGGAATTGGAGCTGGAGCTGGATGAACTGAGGATCATTCGGGAAGCTGAGGGGTTGATAGATAGAAGCTACACGGAGGTCGTTACTCCACAAATCAAAGGCAGCTGGGTAACAGTTAGAGGTGGGAAGAGGTCAGTGCAGGGATCTCCTGTGGTCGTTCCCCTCAACAACAAGTATACAGTTTTAGATACTGTTGGGGGGGACGGCCTATCGGGGGCAGGCTGCAGTGACCGGGCCTCTGGCACGGGGTCCTGCACTGTGGCTCAGAAGGGAAGGAGGGAGAATGGGAGAGCACTAGTCATCGGGGACTCGATGGTGAGGAGTACGGACAGGCGGTTCTGTGGGCGCAGGCGAGACGCACGGATGGTTTGTTGCCTCCCTGGTGCCAGGGTCCGTGATGTTTGTGATCGCGTCTTCAGGATCCTTAAAGGGGAGGGGGAGCAGCCAGAGGTCGTGGTGCACATTGGCACCAACGACGTAGGAAGGAAGGGTGGCACAGATGTTAGAAGTGAGTTTAGGGAGTTAGGCTGGAAGCTGAAAGCTCGGACGGACAGAGTTGTTATCTCTGGTTTGTTGCCGGCGCCACGTGATAGTGAGGCTAGGAATAGGGAGAGAGCACAGCTGAACACGTGGCTGCAGGAATGGTGTAGAAGGGAGGGCTTCCAGTTCTTGGATAATTGGACTGCATTCTGGGGAAGATGGGACCTGTTCAAACAGGACGGGCTGCATCTGAACCAGAGGGGCACCAATATCCTGGGAGGGAGGTTTGCTAGTACTGTTCGGGAGGGTTTAAACTAGTTTGGGAGGGGGATGGGAACCGGACTTGTAATCCAGGGACCAGTGGGTCCACTCAGAAAGACAAAGAGTGTAGTGAGGTATTGGGGAAGGTAGCACTGTCACAGAGGACAGATGGGCACGGAGAAGGGTTAAAGTGCGTATACTTCAACGCAAGAAGCATCAGGAATAAGGTGAGTGAATTGAAGGCGTGGATGGGCACTTGGAACTACGATGTTGTGGCCATCACTGAAACGTGGATAGGTGAGGGGGAGGAATGGTTTTTGGAGGTACCTGGTTATAGATGTTTTCATAAGATTAGGAATGGTGGTAAAAGAGGTGGGGGGGTGGCATTGTTAGTTAGAAATAGTGTAACAACTGCTGAAAGAATTTTCGAGGAGGATCTGCCGACTGAGGCACTGTGGGTTGAGGTCAGGAACAGGAAAGGAGCAGTCACCTTGATGGGAGTTTTCTATAGGCCCCCCAATAGCAGCAGGGAGGTGGAAGAGCAGATTGGGAAACAGATTTTGGAAAGGAGCAGAAGTCACAGGGTAGTAATTATGGGGGATTTCAACTTCCCAAATATTGATTGGCAACTCTTTAGATCGAATAGTTTGGATGGGGTAGTGTTTGTGCAGTATGTCCAGGAAGCTTTTCTGACTCAGTATGTAGACTGCCCGACCAGAGGGGAGGCAATATTGGATTTGGTACTAGGTAATGAACCAGGGCAAGTGATAGAGCTGTTGGTGGGCGAGCACTTTGGAGATAGTGATCACAATTCTGTAGCATTCACTGTGGTAATGGAGAAGGATAGGTATGTGCAACAGGGCAAGGTTTACAATTGGGGGAAGGGTAGATATGATGCTGTCAGGCAGGAACTGAGGAGCATAAGTTGGGAGCATATGCTGGCAGGGAAGGGCACGGTCGAAATGTGGAACTTTTTCAAGGAGCAGATAGTAGGGGCCATTGATAAGCATGTCCCTGTCAGACAGGGAAGGGATGGTCATGTGAGGGAACCGTGGTTGACAAGAGAGGTTGAGAGTCTTGTTAGGAAGAAGAAGGATGCGTATATAAGGTTGAGGAAAAAGGGCACAGGCATAGCTCTGGAGGGATACAAGATGGCCAGGAAGGATCTGAAGAAAGGGATTAGGAGAGCTAAGAGAGGGCATGAAAAATGCTTGGCGGGTAGGATAAAAGAAAACCCCAAGGCCTTTTACGCGTATGTCAGAAATATGAGGATGACTAGGGGGACCATAGGTCCGGTCAAGGACAATAGCGGGAGACTGTGTGTTGAGCCGGAAGAGATAAGTGAGGTTTTGAATGAGTACTTCTCTTCGGTATTTACGAATGAGAAGGGGTGTATTACTGAAGAGGACGGTGTGAAACAGACTGGTAAGCTCGAGGAAGTGCTCGTTAGGAGGGAAGATGTGTTGGGGTTTTTGAATAACTTGAAGATAGACAAGTCTCCCGGGCCTGACGGGGTATATCCAAGGATGTTATGGGAAGCAAGGGATGAAATTGCAGAGCCGCTGGCAATGATCTTTTCATCTTCTCTGCTGACGGGGGTGGTACCAGGTGATTGGAGGGTGGCAAATGTTGTGCCCCTGTTCAAGAAAGGGAATAGGAACAACCCTGGGAATTACAGGCCAGTTAGTCTTACTTCGGTGGTAGGCAAGTTGATGGAAAAGGTGCTGAGGGATAGGATTTATGAGCATCTGGAAAGACACTGCTTGATTCGGGACAGTCAGCACGGTTTTGTGAGGGGTAGGTCTTGCCTCACAAGCCTGATTGAATTCTTTGAGCAGGTGACCAAGCAAGTGGATGAGGGTAAACCAGTGGATGTGGTGTACATGGATTTTAGTAAGGCATTTGATAAGGTCCCCCATGGTAGACTTATGGAGAAAGTCAGGAGGCATGGGATAGTGGGGAATGTGGCCAGTTGGATTAAGAATTGGCGAACTGATAGAAGGCAGAGAGTGGTCTTAGATGGTAAATACTCAGCCTGGAGCCCAGTTACCAGTGGCGTGCCGCAGGGATCAGTTCTGGGTCCTCTCCTGTTTGTGATTTTTATTAACGACTTGGATGAGGAAGTCGAAGGGTGGGTCAGTAAATTTGCAGATGATACAAAGGTTGGTGGAGTTGTGGATACCGAGGAGGGCTATTGTCGTCTGCAAAGGGACTTGGATAGGTTGCAGTGCTGGGCTGAAAAGTGGCAGATGGAGTTTAACCCTGAAAAGTGTGAGGTCGTCCATTTTGGAAGGACAAACATGAATGCAAAATACTGGGTTAACGGTAGGGTTCTTGGGCATGTGGAGGAGCAGAGAGACCTTGGGGTCTATGTGCATAGATCGTTGAAAGTTGCAACTCAAGTGGATAGGGCTGTGAAGAAGGCATATGGGGTGTTAGCGTTCATTAGCAGAGGGATTGAATTTAAGAGCCGTGAGGTGATGATGCAGCTGTACAGGACCTTGGTAAGGCCTCATTTGGAGTACTGTGTGCAGTTCTGGTCGCCTCATTTTAGGAAGGATGTGGAAGCCTTGGAGAGGGTGCAGAGGAGATTTACCAGGATGTTGCCTGGAATGGAGAATAAGTCTTACGAGGAAAGGCTGAACATTCTAGGCCTCTTCTCATTAGAAAGGAGAAGGATGAGGGGTGACATGATAGAGGTTTATAAGATGATCAGGGGAATAGATAGGGTAGACAGTCAGAAACTTTTTCCCCGGGTGGAGCAAAGCGTTACAAGGGGTCATAAATTTAAGGTGAAGGGTGGGAGATATAAGGGGGATGTCAGGGGAAGGTTCTTTACCCAGAGAGTGGTCGAGGCATGGAATGCCTTGCCCGGGGAAGTTGTTGAGTCAGAAACTTTAGGGACTTTCAAAAGGCTTTTGGATAGGTATATGGATAAAGGAGAATGATGGGGTATAGATTAAATTGTCCTTGACAGAGGACAAAGGATCGGCACAACATTGTGGGCCGAAGGGCCTGTTCTGTGCTGTATGTTCTATGTTCTATGTTCTATGTTCTATACCGTGATCTAAATGTGGTCAGAACTGTGCACAGTGCTCCAGTCTTCGTCCAACCAAAGTATAATGAGACCAGAACTGTGCACCGTTCTCCAAATGAAGTCTAACCAAGGTATGAGGAGACCTGAAATGTTCACAGTGCACCCAGTGTGTTTTAACCAAGGAGGTTGGATACCAAAAAATATGTACAGTCCAAGTGTGAAACCCAGGTACATGAGGATAAAACTATGGATCAGGCCCTGCTCTTTGACTCCTTGGTAAAATTACGTGAGTTTGAGGTCAGTCTGTGTGTGATTCTTTGTCCAGACAGTGGATAACTCTGAACTGCTTTGTCCCATCAGTCACTGCTCACAAATACACCTCCACACTGACCTTACCTTGGAGAACCGACAGTAGACACCTCGAAGCACAGGAGAAGTAGCACCAGAGGTGCCTCCGCATTATCCTCCAAATCCAGTGGCAAGACAGATAGTCCAACAGCATCGTCCTCTCCCAAACCAACCTGTCTAGTGTCAGGGCGCGAAACACCCAAAAAGAGCTCCACTGGCTGGGACATGTCATTCACATTCCTGCCACCAGACTCCTCATAGCAACTGATCTACTCAGAACTTGGTCGTTGCAGGAGACCCCCAGGAGGACAGCGGGAATGCTTCAGAGATGTCCTCACAACATCCCTGGAGAGATGAAACATCCACGTCGACTCCTTGGAGAACATGGCTCCTGACCAAGCCCAGATGGAGAAAGGACAAACGGGAAGGCATTGGACACCTCGAGGAACTTAAGGAACATGCAGAGGTAAGGCCGAGGCATCGGAGGGAGCACACAAACCTGCAAACTAATCACCTACCTGATCCTACAAGCACCACCTGCACCTCATGTGACAGAGTCTGCAGATCATACACTGGACTCATCAGCCATCTCAGAACCCATTGAACCGGAGTGGAAGCAAGTCATCCTCAACCCCGGGGAACTGCCTAAGAAGGTGAACTCTCTCCAGCTTCTGTGTTAATTTAATGTTTTGCAATGTTCTGCAAAAGCAAATCCGCTCTTAAAACCTCAACATACTGAGTTTCACCTCCTCAATGAACAGACCTGATTAATACAGCCCTTCCACCAGCAGGGTGAGGATATCACAACATGTCAGTGTGAAGCCTTCTGTTCTGAAAACTGTCTCTCACTTGATCACATGAAGTGAGCACCAGATCTCCCGTTATTCAACCTGGAAACAGGGAGCATGGGGGGAAAATGTTACTTTACACTTGGCACGATAGATGTGGGAGTTGTGCGAAAGTCAGGATGGACATTCAGGCTCTCTCCTAGTTTCCTACAAACACCTGGGACAGTGCAATTGTAAAATAGAACCTGGAAATCTACAAACTGGCATCTGGGTGCAAATATTTCAAGGTTGCACTGACATAATTGATACTTAATGACCCGTAAACGATCAGATTAAAAACTCATCTACCTCATCTTCCATTGCCGGAATATTTTGTGTGAAATAGTTGAGAAGTGAAACATTTCAGAAGCAGCCAAGTTGACCTGTGGAGCTGCTGTGGGTGAAGCTCACTCTGTCTGAGCATGTTCTGGGCAGCGGCGACAGTGGAGTAACACTGGCACCTAGTGGCTCCAGGTGTAACTGCAAGCACCGATTCTGCAGGCGTTTCAGAGTCAGACCCTGAACCTGTTTCAGCCATTAGTTATAATCTTCTACTCGACTCGTGTTGGCGCTTGTGGCACAGAAGTCGATGGAAGCTAATGCACAGATCGGCGCCATTCGGCCCGACAGCTCTCTGCTTCACTCCAGCCTCAACCAGTCAAATATATTTTGAAATGCAGTAACTGTTGTAATGTAGGGAAGGAGACAGACACGCTGCAAGATCAAGTGCAGGGATATTCAGAAAGAACAGGGAGTGGCAGTAATTGGACAGGGAAGATGAAAACCAGGGATCATAAATTTAAGGTAGTACTTAATAAATCCAATTGGGAATTCAGGAGGAGGTTCTTTAACCCAGGGAGCGGTGAGAATGTGGAATTAGCGACCAATGGAATGGGTTGAGGTCGAATAGAGACGATGCAGTTAAAGGGGAGCTGAATAAATACATGAGTGAGAAAGGAATAGAAGAATCTGTTGATAGGGTAAGATGAAGAGAGATGGGAGGAGGTCGCTCTTTCAAACAGCTAGGCCAGGATCGATGGGCTGAATGGCCTGGATTTATCCCGCATGATTCTATGATCCAATAAGACCCGTCAACCTGCTGCCTTGTTTCAGGGCCAAGACAGTTTCATTTCCCCCCCTTCTGCTAAACGGGAGTTATAGGGTTAAGTTCTTCACCGCACTGAACTGCAGTCATTGTGAAAATTCTTCAAAAGACACCGACAGACTGAGAGACAAGTGGATTAACAGTTTTGAACAGATGCTGAAGCCGCCGTCTGGAGGCAGGTGTTCCAGTCAGAGACGGATCTGGAGAGGTGTTTCGCCTTTGCACTGTATGAATCATCAGAGACATGATTAAAGGTTCCAAGATCAACCATTTCCAATTTGTATGGACTTTTTATGACAGACTGAAAGTTTTCATCTATCTTGTCTCTATTTTCCTGCAGTGATGTCCTGGGACTGAGCTGATTGACCTCCAACAACCACAACCATCTTCCTTTGTGCTCGGTTTGATTCCAACCAGCAGATTCCCACTGACTTCAGTTTTACTCGGGCTCCTCCAGGCCACACTCGGTCAAGCGCTGCCTTGATGTTAAGGTCAGTCTCTCTTCCCAGTAGCAGAGAGGAGTGAATCGTTCCCTTTGACCCGTTGTGTACTGAACATGCTCTGCTTCTTCACAGCCTGATACAGGACTGCACACGGCCGATTAATGTAGCCCATCAAACACTCCGAGAGCAGGTTCAGCACAGCTTAGGAAGAGAGTACAGTTCCTTCAACATTCTCTCTCTGTCTTCCTCTCTCTGTCTCTCCCTCCTGCTATCTCTGACACTAGGAGAGAGACAGAGGGAGAGAGGGTTAGATATGCAGACAGAGAGAGAGGGCTGTAGAGAGGGACAAGGTTGGAGAGAGAGATATTGTTGGGGTGGATTGAAAGGGAGAATGTCAGATATAATAATTTGATGTAATCCTTCACTGCTGTGTGTACAAACATATAAGAGATAGATATGGAGAGAGAAACATCCGGAGAGATCCAGAGGGAATATCCTCCATTTTAAACATCCAGCAAGCTATTCCACTGCGGGAGCCATCACACCCTCATGATATTGGTTGTGGACATTTTGAAATCTGTGCCCTTTTTTATGCACCTCTGTGCTAAGGTAAATAGGTCCTCCCTATCCACTCTATCGAGGCCCCTCATAATTTTATACACCTCAACTCCATCTCCCCTCAACCTCCTCTGTTCCAAAGAAAACAACCCCAGCCTGTCCAATCATTCCTTTGGATTTCTTTGTCATTTTAGATCTCTCTTCTGCAAACAGGAATTCATGCTGGCTTCATTGTTAATTTTTAAATCTGGGATTGATAGATTCTTGTTAACAAAAGGTATTAAGAGATAAGGGTCAAAGGTGGGATATATGGTGTTAGTTAGATCACAGATCAGCCCTGATCTCATTGAATGCGGGAACAGGGTTGAGGGGTTAAATTGCCTCCTCCTCTTCCTATATCCGATGTTAAATATCCTTCTTTCACTCCCTGTCACCCTGTCTGTCTGTGTCTCTCTCTTTCTCTCTTTCTCTTTCTGTCTCTCTCTCTCTGTCTGTTTCGGACAGTGTAGAGTGAGATTCACTCTGTATCCACCCCATGATGTTCCTGCCCTGGGAGTGTTGGATGGGACAGTGTAGAAGGAGCATTACTCTGTATCTAATCCATGCTGTACCTGTCTGGGGAATTTTGATGGGAGAGTGCAAGCAGAGAGGTCTGGGACCAGTGTCCTCATGGGAAGGACTTAATGGTGCCTCCTAATTGACTAGTTATCAATATTGGTGCTCCATGGATGAAAGGGGCAGTGGCTGAGTGGATATGACATTGGCTGAGAGAGTGGACAATGGTTGTTTCAGACTGGAGGGAGATATACAGTGGAGGATCTTATTAGGACCACTGATCTTTTTGATATATACTAATAACTTGGACTTGGGTTTCCAGGGCATAACTTCAATGTTTACCAATGTTTGTGACATCTATAATGTAATAAACAGGGAAGGGACTAGTAGCAGACTTCAGGAGGATAGAGGCAGTCTGGTGAAATGGAACACACACAAACAAATGAATTAGGAGCAGGAGTAGGCCATTCAGCCCATCGAGCCTGCTCTCCCATTCGATGGCTGATCTGATTGGGAACTCAACTCCACTTTCCTGTCTGCCCCCCATAACCCTCGACTCCCTGGTTGATCATAAATCTATCTAACTCAGCCTTGAATATATTCAATGATCCAGCCTCCACTGCTCTCTGGGGAAGAGAATTCCACAGACTAACCACCCTCTGAGAGAAAAACACTTCTCCTCATCTCAGTCTTAAATGGGAGAGCCCTCATTTTAAATTGTGTCCCCTCGTTCTAGACTCCCCGACAAGGGGAAACATCCTCTCAGCATCCACCCTGTCCAGTTCCCCTCAGGACCTGAGATGTTTCAATAAGATCACCTCTCATTCTTCTAAACTCCAGTGGGTATCGGCCCAACCTGTTCAACCTTTCCTCATAAGATAACCCCTTCATCCCAGGTATCAGTCGAGTGAACCTTCTCTGAACTGCTTCTAATGCAGTTATATCCTTGATTAAGTAAGGAGACCAAAACAGTCCACATTACTCCAGATGTGGTCTAAGGTCCTGTACAGCTGTAACAACACTTCACTATTTTTATATTCTATTCCCCTTGTAATAAGCAACACAGTTCCATTTGCCTTCGAACCACTCGCTGTACCTGCATAGTAACATTTAGTGATTCATGTACCAGGACCCCCAGATCCCTCTGTACCGTACAGTTCTGCAGTCTCTCTCCATTTCAATAATATACTGCTATTTATTCTTCCTGACACATTCTACTCCATCTGCCAAATGTTTGTCCACTCACTTTACCTATCGAAATCTCTTTGTAGACTCTTTATGTCCTCTTGACAGTTTACTATCCAACCTATCATTGGACAGACACAGGCAGGTTAACTTCAATGCTGAGAAATGTGAAGTGATGGATTTTGGAAGGAAGACTGGGAGAGGCAATATAAACTAAATGGTACAATGTTAAAATGGGTGCAGGAAGAGAGAGGCCTTACACATACAGGAGCTGACAGTCTCTTTCTTTCTCTCCCCATTTCACTCTCTCTCTCTCTTTCAATCCTGATCCTGACTTTTCTCGGAATCCTTCTTGGTTGAATAGTTCCCTGAAATGTTTCAGTCTCACTGTTACAAGGAACAAGTCACATTTCTGTGGTATTTTCGATATCTTAATGATTCAATTTGGAGCTTGGATTGTGTCAGGTAAATGTGGTTTCTCATTCAGACATTCCTGCTTTGTGGAACTGTCAGTTATCTGTGCAGGGACAGGATATCGGGGTGTTTGAATGGAGTTGAAGATTTTGGTTGCTTGAATAGGGTGTGAATTAGATTGTGGATTGTGTCCCTGAATGTCTTTAAGCCGATGTCCTGAGAGAATGAAGTGGTTTACCAATGTCTGAATAACATCAAAGTCTTTAGACACATGAAAGAACAAGATTGGGGACAATATACAAAAGCTGAGACAGTCAGACAACAACAGGAGGAAGGTGAATGTCTTTTACAGTTTGTAATCTGAAAGCCTGAGCTAATGACTGAAAAAGCAGGAGTTCAAATCCCACATTGGGTTCTTGTGAATTTGAATTTCTCTGAAAATAAAAAATAACTCTGGAATAATAAATCCTCCAAGTTGAAATGATTCCCTCTCACTGCTCTGACACTCATTTACCTTCAAGTAGCTTTTTCCAGTCCACTTTTTCTAAATCACCTTCCACCGGCCCAGCTTCATTCCCTAAAACTAAGTGTAAAACTGACCCATCTCTTGTTGTCCTTGCTATGTACTGGCCTGAAAAGGTTCCCCTGAATGTATATTTAGAATTCTGTATCCTCAATACCTTTTACACTAGTCTCAGTTATCAATGCACTAGTTAGGTCTGCACTAGACCCTGTCTCTGTTTATATTACACATGGCCCTGTCTCTGCTATAAAAATGGCTTAAAAAGTGGAGAGAAAACCCTCCATTTTATACACAAGATCTGAAGAGATAGGAACAGGAGTAGGCCATTCAGCCCATTGAGCCTGTTCTGCCATTCTCTAAGATCATGACTGATCTGATAGTGACCTTAACTCCACTTTCCTGTCTGCCCCCCATAACCCTTGACTCCCTTGTCGATCATAAATCTGTCTAACTCAGCCTTGAATATATTCAATGACCCAACCTCCACTGCTCTCTGGGGAAGAGAATTCCAAAGTCTAGCCACCCACTGAGATAAAAAAAATTCCTCCCCATCTTTGTCATAAATGGGAGACCCTTTATTTTTAAACTGTGCCCCCTCGTTCTAGACTCCCCCACAAGGGGAACATCCTCCCAGCATCCGCCCTGTAAAGTCCCCTCAGAATCTTGTATGTTTCAGTTCCATTAGACATGAATCTATGAGTCGTTCCAAGGCTGGCGGGAGGGTTTAGGGGAGATCAGAGAGAACCCCCGACCTGGTCAGCTCTTTTCGAACAGGAAACCATCAGTACATTGGCAGTGATATTACTAAAGCCCTGAGGAAGACAGGATGAGGCCATTCGGCCCCTCCAACCTGTCCAGCCCATTCACTCAGGTCATGGCTGATTTACTCCTTCTCCACATCGAGCTGTCTCTGCTCCGTAAACATTAATACCCTTTCCTAACAAATCTCTACCAGCAATCAGGAATTAATGTCACTGCCTGTTAACACTGGGGAATTCCTTCCCTCAACCTCTCCGTCTTTCTGTCTCTCATTCCTGCTTAAAGACGGTCCTTAAAACTAACCTTTTTGACCAAGCGTTTGGTCATCAGCCTTAATCTCAACTTCTGTGGGTTTGGGGTCAGATTGTGTTTTATAATGTACCCTATGTAGCACCTTTGGGACTTTTTAATCCTCACCTTCTCCCTCACCCAGTCCGTCTCTCTCTCTCTCTCTCTCCTCCTCACCTCTAAGACAAGTATATCCATCCTTCAGTACTGAGACCAGGACTGTACACAGTACTCCAGGTGTGGGCTCACCAAACCCTGTCCCATTACAGCAAGACTTCCTCACTCTTGTACTCTAACCCCTTTGCAATAAAGGCCAACACTCCATTTGCTGTACCTGTGTGTTAACTTTCTGTGCTTTGTGTACAAGGACACCCAAATCCCTCTGAACACCAACATTTCATCGTTTCTCACCATTTGAAAAATGTTCTGTGTTTCTATTCTTCCTGCCAAAGTGAAGAACCTCCTCACCCGACTCTCTCTCTCTCACTCCCTCAACTTGTTTCTGTCTCTCTCCCTCAGCCCATCTCTCTCTCTCTAACTCTCCCTCTCTCTCTATCTTTCTCCCCCTCACCCTGTCTCTCTCTCTCCCCCTCACCCTTTGTGTCTCTCTCTCCCCCTCCCTCAGCCCGTCTCTCTCTCTCTCTCTCTCTCTTTCCCTCACCCCATCTCTCTATCTTTCTCTCTCTCTCTCCCTTAATGCATCAATGCAGTGGATCTGATGGGGTAGTTTGGGAGAAACTATTTCGGTAGGTTGGGGACTCTGGGACGAGTGAGCATAGTCTAAAAATTCGAGGCAGACCTTTCAGGAGTGAAGTTAGGAAACACCTCTACACACTAAAGGTGGTGTTAGTTTGGAACTGTCTTCTGCAAACGCACGTTGATGTTAAATCAATTATTCATTTTTAAATCTGAGATTCACCTTCTCGGATGCCTTTTGGAAATTGAAATATTCTGTTGTCACTCTCTGTCCCTTAGTTATACTGTTGTTTCTGTGTTTGTGTGGGTCTGTGTGTGTGTGTGTGTGTGTGTGTGTGTCTATGCTTGTTTCTCTCTCCTCTCTCAGAACCTCAGTAAAACTCCACATACATCAGTTTGCCATTTTAAGTCGGCTACTTTCGGTGACACCACATCTGCAGAGGGTGCACTTCCTTATGCAGGCTGGTAATAAACCCGTATCCGCAGCTGGCTCCAATGTTGCCGTGAAAATTTAGTTGTTGTTCGTAGCCATTTCTTTTTCGTGAACAGTCCCTTTAAACATTTGAAGAATCTTTGCAGACGTGTGTAATTTATCAGGGAACAGGACCTGCGTGGTACCTTCCAGGCTGCTGCACACAGCTTTGCAGGAACACTGACCGACACTCTCCATCCCAATCTCTTCCTCTTTCTCTCTGGTACTCTCTCCCCATTGCTATCCTTCCCTCTCTCTCTTATTCTCTCTCTATATGTATCCCTGTCTTTCTCACTGTTACTCTCTCCATCTGGATGGAGGAGGAGAATGAGAGGCATATACAGAGGCAGCTTTACTCTGTATCTAACCCCACACTGTACCTGCCCTGGGAGTGTTTGATAGAACAGAGAAGACAGAGATTTACTCTGTAGATAACTTGGCTTGGCAGCATTTGATGGGACCGTGTAGACAGAGCTTTACTCTGTATCCCTGGAATTAAGAAGGTTAAGGGGTGATTTGATGAAAGTTTATAAGATAATCCTGGAAGCTGATGGGGTAGAGAGAGAGAAAATCTTCTCACTGGTTGGGGGAACCTGGGACGAGGGGCACAGTCTAAAAATAGAAAATTAATCTAAAATTCTTTCAGGCTGAAATCTATAAACATTTCTACACACAAAGGGTGGTAGAATTTTGGAATTGTCTTCCACAAATAACCCCTCCCTATCTCTGCAATCTCCTCCAGCTCCACAATCCTCCAATATCTGTGATCCGCTAATTCTGGCCTCTTGAACATCCCCAATTTGAATCGTTCCACCATTGGTGGCCGTGCCTTCAAACTGCCAAGGCCCGAACTCTGGAATTCCTTTCCTAAACCTCTCCGTCTCACTAACTCTCTTCCCTCTTTGAAGACGCTCCCTAAATCCAAGCTCTTTGACCAGGATTTTGGTCGTCTTGCATAATAACTGCTTAAGTGACTCGGTGCTGAATTTTAATTTGTTTGATTGGAGTGAGGTGTGTGTCACTGGCCAGGCCAGCATTTATTGTCCATCACTAATTTCCCTTGAGAAGGTGGTGGTGAGCCATGTTCTTGAACCACTGCAGTCCATGTGGGGTAGGTAGACCCACAGTGCTGTTCGGAAGGGAGTTCCAGGATTGTGACCCAGTGCAATATCGTTCCAAGTCAGGATGGTGTGTGACTTTAGTTGTTGTGTGTGGCCATCTTTATCAGTGCACAGTCCCTTTAAATTTGTGATATTTTTTAACGCAGTTCGATGTAAAAGTTCTACAATCTGCCTGTCTCTGCCCATCTCTCCCTTCCTCTTTCTGCCCATCTCTCCCTCCCTCTCTCTCTCTCTGCCTCTCTGAAGACCAACATCACATATGTTTCGCTAATTACTCTCTTACTAAGTGAGAGGTTAGATTTCGAAGCACCGAGGAATTGCGAATTAGACTTTACAGGAACACAGAGTTTAAAGCGAACATGATAGTTTGAATATCGGGGTATCTTTGCTCCAGAAAAGAGAAGAATGAAGGGTAAACCTTCAGCGGTCTTAGAGAGATTGTTAAAGATTTTAATATGTGAAGTGAAGATCAGAAACAACAGCGAGAGAGACAGAGATTGATAGAGAGATCGAGAGAGATACAGAGAGAGATGAAGAGAGAGACAAAGATATATATAGAGAGAGAGAGATAGAGAGAGAGAGAGATAGATAGATAGATAGATAGATAGATAGATAGATAGAGAGAGTGATAGAGAGAGAGAGAGAGAGAGAGAGAGAGAGAGAGATAGATAGATAGATAGATAGAGAGATAAAGAGAGAGAAAGAGAGACGGATAGAGAGAGAGAGGGAAATAAATAGAGATGGATAGATAGATAGAGAGAGACAGAGAGAGATTGATAGATAGAGAGATAGATAGAGAGAGGGAGAAAGAGAGACACGGATAGAGAGAGGGAGAGAGACAGAGACAGTGAGAGAGAGATAAAGAGAAGTAGAGAGAGAGATAGAGAGAGAGGGAAAGATAGAGAGAGATGGATGGATTGATGAATGGATATTGAAGGTGTGGTTTTATGTCACTGTGTTTTCTTTCTCCAAAGGGACAGTAGAGTGCGCTGTTGGACCATGATAAACATCAGAGTCTGAAACACACTTTAACAGTGACCTGGGAACACAAGGAGTTCATTCATCACCTCGGAAACATTCCGACCTTCACTGAGATCATGAAATAAAGACAAGAAATCCTGGAACCACATTGCGGGTCTGGCAGCATCTGTGGAAAGAGAAGCTGAGTTAACGTTTCGGGTCAGTGACCCTTCTTTCGGGTCAGTAATCCTTTATTTCACTGAGATCATGACTGATCGATAACTTCCCATCGCTCTCTCTCTCCAACCCTCTCTCTCCCTCTCTCCATCCCTCTCTTTCTCCATCCCTCTCTCTCCCTCTCTCTCTATCCCTCTCGCTCCCACTCTCCATCCTCTCTCTTCCTGTCTCCATCCCTCTCTCTCCCTCTCTCTCTCCATCCTTCTCTCATCCTCTCTCCATCTCTCTCCCTCCATCTCTCTCCATCCCTCTCTCTCCTACACTCTCCATCCCTCTCTCTGCTCCTCTCCATCCCTCTCTCTTCCTATCTCCATTCCTCTCTCTCCCTCTCTCGCCATCCATCTCTGCCTCTCTCGCCATCATGCTCTCTCCCTCTCTCTCCATCCCACTCTCTCACTCTCGCTACCAAGCTGGTGTAAAATGAGAGAATGCCAATTAACATCCCTGTCTTTTACAGGGCAGTGACTGTCTCTCTATCTCGCTCGTTATTTTTCTACCTACATGACTTTCCCTCGATCTCTCTATATCTCTACCTCTCTCTATATCTATCTGTCAACCTGACTGACTCTCTATCTATCTATCTCTCTACCTGGTTATCTAGCTCTCTGTCTCTGTATGTATCAAACTCTATCTTTCGGTGATTACAGTTTGAATGAACTAATTAAACATACTGCAGTAATGTAATGAATGACCGTCTTTTCATAGATTTTCTATATATTGACCAGTAGAAGATGTGGTTTGTCATCAATTACGTATCAAAATCCTCTCTGATCTCCAATATCTGTATCACATCCACCATTAACCTTCGCTGCTCGAAGGAGAGAAACCCCCAGCTTCTCCAGTCTCCCCACAGTAACTGAAGTCCCTCATCCCTGGTAACAGATGGTTAATCTCTTTCTAACCTTCACTACACAGAGGCGAACAACTCCCCAATTCACAGGAACTAACTCAGCTCAGAACCATTAACCATCTGAGCGCTGTTTCACACTGTTCAGATACCCTCTCCAGATACCTTCATCTCTGGGACACCTGCCTCCTGACAGCGAGTTCATAAGCTGCTGAAAACTGTTTACCCACTTTCATCTCAGACTCCAGTCACATTTGATGTGTTTTTCAAAGAAATTAGCAGTTCAGACCAGTGAACAATTTAACCCTTTAACTCCCATTCACCACGCTGGTTCGGCAGCAGAGCAGTTATGTTACTGGACTCGAAATCCAGAGGCATGGACTAATGATCTCCAGACTTGAGTTCAATTCCCACTGGGGCAGAAATGCAATTTAAATTCAATTAATTAAATAAATAAAAATCTATCAGAGACACTATGAGTAATCATGAACATGGAGTGTCGTAAAAACCCAACGTCTTCATTGATTACCTTCAGGGAAGGAAATCTGCCATTCTTACCCGGTCTGGCCTATATCTTATTGCAGACCCACAGCAATGTAGTTGACTACTAACTGCCCTCTGATATGGCCTAGCAGGTATTCCCGAAGATGGTTCACTACCACCTTCTCAGAGGCAATAAGGGATGGGCACACTCTCTGGGTATGGAGTGTTTTTCCCTGAATTCTACTCTATCAAAGCGCTTTCTGAAATGTGAACACCTCTATTCACTCTCCCCCTATCCTCCTGTGTTGTATCATTCTACAACATTGCTAACCAATGTAATGGGGTGGAGCAGAGTGTCGCAGTAAGTGACTGCCAATCACAATGACAACCGGATGCTGGGTATTTAATTGGATACAATATAGAAGCCGCCTGCAAGTGTGTTGTTGAAAACTCCACACGTTCACGCATCGAGTTAGTATCGAATGAAGAAATCATGTTGCATAAAGTTCTCTGTCTAATCTTGATGGCTGCACTCTTCCCACGTAAGTCAAAGTCAGAAACTGTGTCGAATAATGTATTGTAAAGTCAGCGGTGATTCTGTTCCATAACACTGCTGTGTCAGAGTCTCACTCCAGAACACTTGAGCTCAAAGTCAAAACTAACACCCCAGGTGTCAGGGCTGTGGGAGTGCTGGACTGTCACAGAGGCAGTACTGAAGGTGTGCTGCACTGTCGCAGAGGCAGTACTGAGGGAGTGCTGCACTGTCGCAGAGGCAGTACTGAGGGAGTGCAGCACTGTCACAGAGGCAGTACTGAGGGAGTGCTGCACTGTTGCAGAGGCAGTACTGAGGGAGTGCCGCACTGTCGCAGAGGCAGTACTGAGGGAGTAACTACATTGGTTGCAAAGCCCTTTCTGAGGTCCTGAGGTCCTGAACGGCGATATATTAATGTAATCCCTCTCTTTCTTGCAATGCAGCTCCTGCTCCAATCCATTATTGACTGAAATAATAATCTAATCGATGTTCCGTCCCACAGGAATACTCTCCTCCTATGTGGAACAGTCACCCTCTATCCTATCGATTGCTGCAGGGGAGTCGACAACACTCAGATGCACGCTGACCAATACTGCCAATTCCTATATGTACTGGTACAGACAACAAGCAGACAGGGCACTGGAAGCTCTGTTCTATTCTGCTACAGAAGGGTCTGTTACCAATTACACGTCCGAGTCATTTAAGGCAGTCAGATCCAGCAATACACTGTTTCCTTTGGCACTGAGAGACGCCGCTCCATCTCACACCGCTGTCTATTTCTGCGCTTGTAGTATCACACAGTGTTTGAGAAAGCGGATCCTCAGCTGCAAAAACCTGCAGCGGATGAACGGGAGTTCAGTGCTCATCTTCCACCGACAGGGGGCAGCAGTAGATTTGATCCTCCCTGATGGTGATGGGCACAGTAATGAGCACAGACCAAGCTGTAGAATAGATCAGCAGCCCAGTGTGACCCAGATATTGTTGCACCTACATCCCTCGGGCCAATGTTGCAGAAAACGTTTGCCAGGAGTCCCACCTGACCATTTATGAATCAACATCTGGCTGTTTTTCTTAATTCGTTCATGGAATGTGGGCCTCGCTGGCTAGGCCAGCATTTATTGCCCATCCCTGATTGCCCTTGAACTGAGTGACTTGCTTGGTCATTCCAGAGGGCATTTAGCGGTCAACCACATTGTGTGGATCCGGAGTCACATGTAGACCAGACCAGGTGAAGGCGGTAGATTTCCTTCCCTAACATCAGTGAACGAGAGGGATTGTTGCAACAATGGTCACCATTAGACGAGATTCTTTTGAAAATATAGAAATATTAATGTCATTGAAATGTCATTATCTGTGTTGGTGGGATTCACCCCCCCCCCCCCCTCCCCCGCCCCACGTCGCTATAACTCTAGCCGAGGCTGTGGATTAAGAATCTAGTCAAGTCAGCCACACACTAATACATCCCCTACAGGAGCAGATCATTTGGAATGCAGAGGTCTGTAATTGGAAATCTACATGTGGCTAATGTGGGAATGCCGATGAGGTTCATTATGTACAATTGGAGATTTCTAATCAGCAGATTAGAAACTGAACAACAGACACCCTTGTTGGGGATGTTAACAACACTTACTCCAGTCACTCAACCATCAAAAGCAACCACGTCCATTCTGATTGGTTGGGTGCTGGAAGGGGCGTGTCCAACACTGCATTACTTCCTCATGCCCTTCATGTTTTACTCAATGACTTGTAAAGAGCGGATTGGTTAGTCACAGAACTGATTTCTTTTGTTCCATTTCCTTTGCTGTTTGAGAGGGCAGTGTCAAGTGGGAGATGTATCTGTTCCTGGCTCTGATAATCCTGGTTCAAGGATACAAAGATTATCCTTCAGAACCTTCCTGTCTTCTCCCTGTCTCCCTTCCATTCCCAGAAGTTCCCTGTTTAATGATCTCCTCCTCTCTCCATCTCTCTCCCAGATGTGAACTCACAGACTATCCACCAGACTTCCGCCGCTGTCTGCAGATTTCCCGAGAAATGAGTGGAACTGAGGTGCACCGTAGAGGGGAGCAGCAGTAACCTCTCCATGTACTGGTACAGACAATACCCGGGGAAGGAGCCGCAGTTGATGTTTTACTCCAGTACTGTTAACTATGTGGATCCAGAGGGGACAGTGGGCGGTTTCACCGCCGAGAGACCGACTGACTCCCAGTTCAATCTGGAGACCTCCAGCCTGCGGGAGAATCACTCGGCCGTGTATTTCTGAGCCTGGAGACTTCACACTGACTCAGAGAATTGGAACAGTTCAATAAAAACCCCAAAGGCAGCAGGAAACACCTGTTTTAGATAAAACCAGGCGGTGCTGCGTCCTGTTGGGTGTTTTTATCATTGGGATCATGTTTTCCGCAAGAAGACAGGGTGGATTTAAATGGAAGGTCGCAGGTTAGAAAGAAGAACAGGGAAATTGCGAAATACACTTAACATGAACACAGAGGTTAAAGTTATGAAGATTAATTTGAACATTGGGGGATCTTTGCTCCAGAAAGGAGAAGACTGAAGGATAAACACGATAGACAGACAGACACAGATAGATAGATAGATAGATAGATATATATATAGATAGACAGACAGACAGACAGACAGACAGACAGACAGACAGACAGACAGACAGACAGACAGACAGACAGACAGACAGACAGACAGACAGACAGACAGACAGACAGACAGATAGATAGATAGATAGATAGATAGATAGATAGATAGATAGACAGACAGACAGACAGATACGGTGTGGTGTCATGTCACTGTGTTTCCTTTCTCCAAAGGGACAGCAGAGTGCACTGTAGGACCATGATAAACATCAGAGTCTGCAACACACTTTAACAGTGACCTGGGAGCACAAGGAGACCATTCATCACCTCGGAAAAACTCCGACCTTCAATGAGATCAGGACTGATCAATAACTTCCTGTCGCTCCCTCTTTCCATCCCTCTTTCTCCATCCCTCTCTCCATCCCTCTCTCCATCCCCCTCTTTCCCCCTCTCGCCATCCCTCTTTCTCCATCCCCACTCTCCCTCTCTCTCCCTCCCTCTCTCTCCCACTAGCTACAAAGCCGGTGTAAAATGAGAGAATGCCAATTAACATCCCTGTCTTTTACATGGGCAGTGACTGCCTCTCTATCTAGCTCGCTAAATCTCTACCTATCTGACTTTCCCTCTATCTCTGTATTTCTCTACCTCTCTATATATCTATCTGTGTACCTGACTGTCTATCTATCTATCTCTCTACCTGATTATCTATCGCTCTTTCTCGCTATCTATCTAACTCTATCTTTAGCTGATTACAGTTTGTATGAACTGATTACACATACTGTAATAATGTAATGAATGACCATCTTTTCATAGATTAACTATATATTGACCATATATGATGTGGTTTGTCATCAATTATCTATCAAAATCCTCTATGATCTTCAATGTCTGTATCACATCTACCATTAACCTTCTGTGCTGCAAGTAGAGAAACCCCCACATTCTCCAGTCTCTCCACAGTAACTGAAGTCCCTCATCCCTGGCACCAGTCTGGTTAATATCCCTCTCACCTTCACTGCACAGAGGGGAACAACCCCCAATGCACAGGGACTCAATACATCCGGTGATGAAACACAAAGACAGAGAGGGTGAATCAGGGAGACATAGAGAGGAAAAACTCAGCGTAAATGAACGGGACAGAGGGAGACAGAGAGAGAACGACACACACACACACACAGATACAGAGTGAGAAAGAGATTGAAAGAGTTGGAGACATAAAGCTCGATACATGCAGAGAGAGAGAGAGAGAGATAGAAACAAAGTGTAAGAAAGAGAGAGGAAGGCGGATTGAGATAGATAGAGAGAGAGACGTTGTCAACCTACTCCACTCTAACTTGTTGACCTGGGCGTCAACATCTCTGCATCACTTCCTAATGCTCTCCCTGTTCCTCCCAATGATTTGCAAAGAGTGGGTTGGTTATTAACAACACTCATCACTCCTGCTCTCTTCTCTTTGCTGATTCAGAGGGCAGCTTAAAGTAAAAGATGTATCTGTTACTGACTCTGATCACCCTGTTTCACCGTAAGGGATTTTATTGAAACAATAATTCTACTTAACATTTCTTTCGTTTTATTTATTTTTGATTCTCTCTCTCTCTTCTCTCTCCCCAAGGCACTGAATGTCCCTGTTTACTGATCTCTCTGTCTCTTTCCCAGATGTGAACTCACAGACTATCCACCAGACTCCCACCGCTGTCTCTAAATTGCCTGGTGAGAGAGTGGAACTGAAGTGCACCGTGCAGGGCAGCAGCACCAGTATCCTCTACATGTACTGGTACAGACAATACCCGGGGAAGGAGCCGCAGATGATGTTTTACTCCATCGCTGCACAAAACGTGAAATCAGAGGGGACGGTGGACGGTTTCACCGCCGAGAGACCGAGTATCTTCGACTTCAACCTGGAGTCCTCCAGTCTGCGGGAGAATCACTCGGCCGTGTATTTCTGTGCCTGGAGTCTTCACAGTGACTTAGAGAGATGGAGCAGTTCAACAAAAACCCCAAAGGCAGCAGGAAACACCTGTGGAAGATAAAACTGCTCGGAGCCTAGAACTTCTTTCGTTTAGCAGAGTGGAAGAATACTGAGATTCAGGCTACTCGGCTAGATGGGATTGAGGTTCACAAGGAGGAGGTGTTATCAATTTTGGAAAGTGTGAAAATAGATAAATCCCCTGGGCCAGATGGGGTTTATCCTAGGATTCTCTGGGAAGCTAGGGAGGAGATTGCAGAGACTTTGTGCTTGATCTTTATGTCGTCATTGTCGACAGGAATAGTGCTGGAAGACTGGAGGATAGCAAATGTTGTCCCCTTGTTCAAGAAGGGGAGTAGAGACAGCCCTGGTAATTATAGACCTGTGAGCCTTACTTCGGTTGTGGGTAAAATGTTGGAAAAGGTTATAAGAGACAGGATTTATAATCATCTTGAAAAGAATAAGTTCATTAGAGATAGTCAGCACGGTTTTGTGACGGGTAGGTCGTGCCTCACAAACCTTATTGAGTTTTTCGAGAAGGTGACCAAACAAGTGGATGAGGGTAAAGCCGTGGATGTGGTCTATATGGATTTCAGTAAGGCGTTTGATCAGGTTCCCCACGGTAGGCTATTGCAGAAAATACGGAAGTATGGGGTTGAAGGGGATTTCGAGCTTTGGATCAGAAATTGGCTAGCTGAAAGAAGACAGAGGGTGGTGGTTAATGGCAAATGTTCATCCTGAAGTTTAGTTACTAGTGGTGTACCGCAAGGATCTGTTTTGGGGCCACTGCTGTTTGTCATTTATATAAATGACCTGGATTGGGTGTAGAAGGGTGGGTTAGTAAATTTGCAGATGACACTAAGGTCGGTGGAGTTGTGGATAGTGCCGAAGGATGTTGTAGGGTACAGCGGGACATAGATAGGCTGCAGAGCTGGGCTGAGAGATGGCAAATGGAGTTTAATGCGGAAAAGTGCGAGGTGATTCACTTTGGAAGGAGTAACAGGAATGCAGAGTACTGGGCTAATGGGAAGATTCTTGGTAGTGTAGATGAACAGAGAGATCTTGGTGTCCAGGTGCATAAATCCCTGAAGGTTGTTACCCAGGTTAATAGGGCTGTTAAGAAGGCATATGGTGTGTTAGCTTTTATTAGTAGGGGGATCGAGTTTCGGAGCCACGAGGTCATGCTGCAGCTGTACAAAACTCTGGTGAGACTGCACCTGGAGTATTGCGTGCAGTTCTGGTCACCGCATTATAGGAAGGATGTGGAAGCTATGGAAAGGGTGCAGAGGAGATTTACTAGGATGTTGCCTGGTCTGGAGGGAAGGTCTTACGAGGAAATGTTGAGTGACTTGAGGTTGTTTTCGTTGGAGAGAAGGAGGAGGAGAGGTGACTTAATAGAGACATATAAGATAATCAGAGGGTTGGATAGGGTGGATAGTGAGAGTCTTTTTCCTCGGATGGTGATGGCAAACACGAGGGGACATAGCTTTAAGTTGAGGGGTGATAGATATAGGACAGATGTCAGAGGTAGTTTCTTTACTCAGAGAGTAGTAGGGGCGTGGAACGTCCTGCCTGCAGCAGTGGTAGACTCGCCAACTTTAAGGGCATTTAAGTGGTCATTGGATAGACATATGGATGAAAATGGAATAGTGTAGGTCAGATGGTTTCACAGGTCGGTGCAACATCGAGGGCCGAAGGGCCTGTACTGCGCTGTAATGTTCTAATTCTAATTCTAATAACAAAAACACCAAAGGCAGCAGGAAAGATTTGTAAAGAGTGGATTTGGACCCTCACAAGACTCTAAGCTCCTACTGTCACTCCTGTGTCTATTAAGAGAACAAGTTACAGTGAAAGATGTATCAGTTACTGGGTCTGATAATCCTGTTTCATTGTAAGTGAGTGTGAAATACAAAGATTATCATTAATAACTTTCCTCTCCTCTCCCTGTCTTCCTTTCATTCAGAGATGCTCCCTGTTTACTGATCTCCTCCTCTCTCCATCTCTCTCCCAGATGTGAACTCACAGACTATCCACCAGACTCCTGCCGCTGTCTCCAGATTTCCCGGGAAAGGAGTGGAACTGAGGTGCACTGTCAAGGGGAGCAGCAGTAGCATCTCCATGTACTGGTACAGACAACACCCGGGGAAGGAGCCGCTGTTGATGTTTTACTCCAGTACTGCTAACTATGTGGATCCAGAGGGGACGGTGGAAGGTTTTACCGCCGAGAAACTGAATAAGTACGAGTTCAAACTGGAGTCCTCCAGCCTGCGTGAGAATCACTCGGCCGTGTATTTCTGTGCCTGGAGTCTTCACAGTGAGAGATGGAGCAGTTCAACAAAAACCCCAAAGGCAGCAGGAAACACCTGTTTCAGATAAAACCAGGCTGTGCTGCGTCCAGTTTGGTGTTTTTGGCATTGGAAAAGTGTTTTTCACAAGAAGACAGGGCGGATTTAAACAGAAAGTGAGAGGTTAGATATAGAAGCACAGGGGAATTGTGAAATAGACTTGACAGGAATGATATCGGAACAAAGATAGTTTGAACATCTTTGCTCCAGAAAGGAGAAGACTGAAGGGTGAACATTCATAGTTCTTAGAAAGATTATAAAAGGGTTTAATGTGTGAAGTGAAGATCAGATAGGTAGGGAGATAGGTCGATAGATAGCTGGTAGGCAGACAGACACTGTTGTGGTTTATTCACTGACAGTGTTGTCTTTCTCCACAGTGACAGCAGAGGGCGGTGTAGGACCGTGATAAGTGTCAGATTATTGATGATGTTTCAACAGGGACTTTGAAACTTGTCTATGAACCTCTCCTGATAATTATAGAACTACATCCCGGTTACAGTCTGGTGAACTGAACACAAGGTACCGCAGATGCTGGATGGTTTAGGTTCTGGGCGCTCTGTCACTGTATTGGAGCTCATTGTGTTTCTGGGTTAAAAATAAATAAGGATGGAAATACTAATCAGGTCAGACAGCCTCTGTGGAGAGAGACAAAACATTAACATATCAGGTCGTAGACCTTTCAACAGAACTGGAAGGATTTAGTGATCTATCAGCTTTTAAGCAGCAGAAAGCCAGGGAGAGGGAGAATGGGAGGAATGCAGGAGAGATTTAATAACAAAACTGAGGCTGGTGCAAGACAAAGGGGATGTTAATGGGTCAAGTAAAGAACAGGAGATGGGTCTAGAGGAGATGGAAATGGCAGAAACGCAATCATCACCAACAAACCTCTGCTCATATAAACCGGAGCAGTGGTTATGATCAGAAATTGTTTAACTCATTGTTGAGCCCTGAAAGCTGTAAAGAATCCAATTGAAAGATGATGTGCTTTTCTTCGAGTTTCTGTTGAGCTTCACTGGAGCAGAGAAGGAGGTCGAGGACAGAGAGGTCAGGGTGGGAGTGGGAATGAGAATTAAAAGTATCTGCCAACCGGAATCTCAGGGTCACACTTGCAGCCTGAATGCAGGATGTTCCACAATGCTGTTAGCCTGTTGCTGTATTTGGTCTCTGCAGTAAGTCCCACTCCCCCTGCCCTTTCTAAATAACACTGCACATTTTCCTTACACATAGTTATTCAAATTTCCTTTTGAAAGCGACGATTGAAACTGCCTCCCCCGCACTCTCAGGTAGTGCATTCCAGATCCTAACCATTCACTGTGTCAAAAGGTTTCCTCAGTTCACCTTTGGATCTTCTGCCAATTACCATCAATAAGTGACCTCTGGTTCTCAATCAATCCGGTGATGAAACACAGAGACAGAGAGGGTGAATCAGGGAGACGTAGTGGCTCAGTGGAAATGTACGGGACAGAGGGAGACAGAGACAGAAAGATGCACACACACACAAACACACACAGATAAAGAGAGAGAAAGAGAGTGAAAGAGTTGGAGACATAAAGCTGGATGTATACAAATAGAGAGAGAGAGAGAGAGACATTGTCAACCTACTCCACTCTGACTTGTTTACCTGGGCGTCACCATCTCTGCATCACTTCCTAATGCTCTCCCTGTTCCTCCCAATGATTTGTAAAGAGTGGGTTGGTTATTGACAACACTCATCACTCCTGCTCTCTCCCCTTTGCTGATTCAGAAGGCAGCTTAAAGTAAATGATGTATCTGTTACTGACTCTGATCACCCTGTTTCACCGTAAGGCATTTTATTGAAACAATAATTCTACTTAACATTTCTTTTGGTGATGTTTTTATTTATTTATTTCTCTCTGTCTCTCTCCCACTGGACAGAAGTTACCTGTTTACTGATCTCCTCCTCTCCCTGTCTCTTTCCCAGATGTGAACTCACAGAATATCCACCAGACTCCCGCTGCTGTCTCCAAATTTTCTGAGGAGCAGGTGAAGCTGAAATGCACCATGCAGGGCAGCAGTAACCCTGACATGTTCTGGTACAGACAATACCCGGGGAAGGAGCCACAGTTTATGTTTTACTCCACAGGTACTGATCACATAAATCCGGAGAAGGCGGTGGACGGTTTCACCGCCGAGAGACCGACTAGCTCCCAGTTCAATCTGGAGCCCTCCAGCCTGCGGGAGAATCACTCGGCCGTGTATTTCTGTGCCTGGAGAGATCACAGTGACTCAGAGAGTTGGAGCAGTTCAACAAAAACCCCAAAGGCAGCAGGAAACACCTGTGGAGGGTAAAACTGCCCGGAGCCTCGAATTTCTTTCGTTTTGCAGAGCGAAAGTGTTTATGATAACAAGAAGAGATGGGTCAGAGTGGTAGTGAGAGATTAGATATAGAGGTAGTAGAGAATGTGCTAAGAACAATTGACAAGGATAACACGAGATCTGAGGTTCTAACTATCAGGAAAGATCAACTATAAAACGACTTGAGTTCTTCTGCATTGCCACTGAGTTTTCCTCCTCTGCAGGGTTAACAAAGGGTGCTCTAGGACCATGAATGCACAATGGCCTGGCAAACATTTAATAGGAAAACAGAAAGAGGCAGAGATCATACAGCCCTCGAGCTTCATACACATTGACAGGAGAAGCACATTCATCACCTTAGAGAGGGATACACACACACTCAACGAGAGAGACAAAGAGAGGGAGACCGAGTGTGTGAGAGAGGGATAGAACAAGATTGAGAGGAAAACTGACAGAGACAGAGAGACTGAGACAGAGACACAGAGACTGAGACAGATAGACTGAGACAAAGAGACAGAGAGAATGAGACTGAGACAGAGAGAGACTGAGAGAGACTGAGAGAGAGACTGAGAAAGAGAGATTGAGACATAGAGGAGAAGAGAGAGGAGAGCGAGGAGGACAGAGAGGGGGAACAAGAAAGAGCGAGAGGGAAAACAAAAAACACAGAGGAAGAGACTGAGACAGAGACACTGAGACAGAGAGACAGTGAGAGAGACAGAGAGAGAGACTGAGAGACAGAGAGTGAGAGAGGGACAGAGAGAGAGAGCGATAGAGAGACTGAGAGAGAGAGACTGAGAGAGAGACTGAGAGAGAGACTGAGAGAAAGCGACTGAGGGAAAGCGACTGAGACAGAGAGACAGACAGAGGAGAGAGAGGAGGACAGAGAGGGGGAAGAAGGAAGTGCGAGAGAAAAGCAAAAAAAAAACACAGAGGAAGAGAGTGAGACAGATTGGGAGACACACACACACACACACAGAATGAGACAGGGAGAGAAAGATAGAAAGCCGTAAAACAGAGGGAGACAGTGAACGAAAGACAGAGCGAGTGAAAAACACACGCACACACATGCACAGCTTTGTATCCGTGCCCATTTATCTTCCAGCTCATTGAATAAGAATATCCCGTGATCTCAGGATTGCAAATATCAGGAAAGAATAACAATAAAAGGACTGGGGCTGTTATAGACTGACACTGTGTATGTTTTCACCACAGGGACAGCTGAGGACGCTCTAGGACCATGTGATGTACAATGGCTTTTGAGAAGGAGTTCACAGGAAAACTGAAACAGTGAGAGAACATACAGTCCTCCAGGTTGATATACATGACCAGGAGAAGGAAATCCACATCCTTAGAGAGCGAGAAGAGAGAGAGAGAGACACACACAGCGAGAGGGACAGAGAGAGAGACAAAGAGAGAGAGAGAGAGAGACACACACACAGCGAGAGAGACAAACAAAGAGAGAGAGAGAGAGAGAGAGACCTAATGTGTATGTATCTGTGAGAGAGAGACTGAAATAAACAGACTGAGACATATAGGGAGGCACAGAAGAGAGACAGAGAGGAAGAAAGGAGCATCTCAAGTAAAGGACAGGGAGAGACAGAGAGAGAGAGAGAAAGTGGGACATTGGCAACCAACTCGATTCTCATTTGTTGATGAGGGAAATGAACGTCACCATCTCTGCATCACTTCCTAATGCTCTCCCTGTTCCTCCCAATGATTTGTAAAGAGTGGGTTGGTTATTGACAACACTAATCACTCCTGCTCTCTCCCCTTTGCAGATTCAGAAGGCAGCTTAAAGTAAAAGATGTATCTGTTACTGACTCTGATCACCCTGTTTCACTGTCAGGAATTTTATTGAAACAATAAATCTACTTAACATTTCTTTAGGATATGGTTTTATTTATTTCGTTCTCTCCTTCTCTCTCTTTCTCTCTACCCACTGGACTGAATTTCCCTGTTTATTGATCTCCTCCTCTCCCTGTCTCTTTCCCAGATGTGAACTCTCAGACTATCCACCAGACTCCCGCCTCTGTCTCCAAATTTTCTGAGGAGCAGGTGAAGCTGAAATGCACCGTGGATGGCACCAGTAACCCTTACATGTACTGTTACAGACAATACCCGGGGAAGGAGCCGCAGCTGATGTTTTACTCCCTAACTGTACAAAGGGTGAACTCAGAGGGGACGGTGGAGGGTTTCACCGCCGAGAGACCGACTGACTCCGAGTTCAACCTGGAGTCCTCCAGCCTGCGGGAGAATCACTCGGCCGTGTATTTCTGTGCCTGGAGAGATCACAGTGACTCAGAGAGATGGAGCAGTTCAACAAAAACCCCAAAGGCAGCAGGAAACACCTGTGGAGGGTAAAACCGTTCGATGCCTCGACCTGTTGTTTCCTTATGCAGAGTGAAAGTGTTTGTTACAATAAAAAGAGTTGAGTTATGGTTGTAGTGACACACTAGATTTACAGGAACTGCCGAGGGTGCAATGAACGATTAATAAGGATGTCACGAGATCTCAGAATGTAACTATCAGGAATCAATGACAATAATCTGGGTATTCTTACACTGACCCTGTTTTTACCTTCTCCACAGGGACAGCAGAGGGGGATCCAGGACCATGGACCGGACAATGGCTTTGAGAAGGATTTAGTGAGAAAACTAAGAGAGCAGGAGATCATGTAGATCCAGCTTGATAAACATCAACAGGACAAGGACACCTACTCCTTTAGAGAGAGAAAGTGAGTGTATGTGTGTGAAAGAGAGAGCGAGATCTAGAGAGAGAGAGAAAAATCGACGGACAGAGTTAAAGAGACTGAGACAGAGAGGGAGACGCAGAAAGAGGCAAAGACAGTGAGACAGCAAGAGACACAAATGAGAGAGAGAGAGAGAGACACTGAGAGAGAGACGGAGAGAAAGAGAGACTGCGATAAAGAGCCTGTGACAGATAGGGAGATAGATCTAGAGAGAGACAGAGACAGGGAAATAACTAAAGAGATAACAAGAGTATGAGAGAGGGAGAGTCAGAGAGAAGGAGAGAATGGGAGACATAACCTTAGATACATGAGGAGAGAGGGAGTGTCAGAGAGAGAAATTGAGCAAAGATAGACTGAGATAGAGAGGGAGAGAGAGTCTGAGAAAGGAAGAGAGTGGGAGACATAACCCTAGACACATGAGGAGAGCAAAAGAGAGAGAGACAGAGAGAGAGCGCAAGAAAGCGGAAGGTAAACTGAGATAGAGATAGAGAGAGAGAGAGAGGGAGAGAGAGAGAGAGAAGCAGATTGGCAGCCAATTCAATTCTGATTTGTTGACCTGGGTGAATGGGCGTCTCCAACATTGTATCACTTCCTAATGCTCTTCATGTTTCTCCGAATGAATTATAAAGAGTGGATTTGGACCCTCACAAGACTCTAAGTTCCTGCTCCCACTCCTGTGTCTATTAAGAGAACATATTGTAGTGAAAGATGTATCAGTTACTGTGTCTGATAATCCTGTTTCATTGTAAGTGAGTGTAAAATGCAAAGATTATCGTTAATAACTTTCCTCTCCTCTCCCTGTCTCCCTTTCATTCCCAGAAGTTCCCTGTTTACTGATCTCCTCCTCTCTCCATCTCTCTCCTAGATGTGAACTCACAGACTATCCGCCAGACTCCCGCCGCTGTCTCCAGATTGCGTGGAGAGGCAGTGGAACTGAGGTGTACCGTGCAGGGCACCAGTACTGCTAGAATGTACTGGTACAGACAATACCCGGGGAAGGAGCCGTTGTTGATGTTTTACTCCAGTACTGCTAACTATGTTCATCCAGAGGGGATGGTGGGCGGTTTCACCGCCGAGAGACCAACTGACTCCCAGTTCAACCTGGAGTCCTCCAGCCTGCGGGAGAATCACTCGGCCGTGTATTTCTGTGCCTGGAGTCTTCACAGTGACTCAGAGAGATGGAGCAGTTCAATAAAAACCCCAAAGGCAGCAGGAAACACCTGTTTCAGATAAAACCAGGCGGTGCTGCACCCTGCTGGGTGTTTTTGTCATTGGGAACATGTTTTTCAAAAGAAGACAGAGCGGATTGAAATAGAAAGAGATTAGATTCAGAGACAGTGGAAAATTGCGAGATACAATTTAGAGGAATGATACCGGTACTGAGAAGTCATAACGATCAAGGAAGTCTGAACAGGCTGGGGGATCGTTTCTCCAGTAAAGAGAAGACTGAAGGATGAATCTTTAGAGTTCATACAGAGATTCTGAAAGTGTTTAATGAGTGAAGTGCAGATTAGGTACATAGATAGATAGATAGATAGATAGATAGATAGATAGATAGATAGATAGATAGATAGATAGATAGATAGATAGATAGATAGATAGATAGATAGATAGATAGATAGATAGATAGATAGATAGTCAGTCATGCAGGCAGGCAGACAAGTAGGTCGATCGGAACAGAGATAGATAGGTAAATAGATATTCAGACACTGTAGTGTTTTATTCACTGACAGTGTTGCCTTTCTCCACAGGGACAGCAGAGGGTGGTGTAGGACCGTGATAAGTATCAGATTATTGATGATGTTTCAATAGGGACTTTGAAACTTGTCTATGAACCTCTCCTGATAATTATAGAACTACATCCCGGTTACAGTCTGGTGAACTGAACACAAGGTACCGCAGATGCTGGATGGTTTAGGTTCTGGGCGCTCTGTCACTGTATTGGAGCTCATTGTGTTTCTGGGTTATAAATAAATAAGGATGGAAATACTAATCAGGTCAGACAGCCTCTGTGGAGGAGGAAAAATTAACATATCAGGTCGTAGACCTTTCAACAGAACTGGAAGGATTTAGTGATCTATCAGCTTTTAAGCAGCAGAAAGCCAGGGAGAGGGAGAATGGGAGGAATGCAGGAGAGATTTAATAACAAAACTGAGGCTGGTGCAAGACAAAGGAGATGTTAATGGGTCAAGTAAAGAACAAGAGATGGGTCTAGAGGAGGTGAAAATAGCAGAAACACAATTATTACCAACAAACCTCTGCCCATATAAACCGGAGCAGTTGTTACGATCAGAAATTGTTTAACTCACTGTTGAGCCCAGAAAGCTGCAAAGTATCCAATTGAAAGATGATGTGCTTTTCTTCGAGTTTCTGTTGAACTTCACTGGAGCAGAGAAGGAGGTCGAGTACAGAGAGGTGGGAGTGGGAATGAGAATTAAAAGTATCCGCTAACTAGAATCTCAGGGTCACAGTTGCAGCCTGAATGCAGGATGTTCCACAATGCTGTTAGCCTGTTGCTGTACTTGGTCTCTGCAGCTAGTCCCACTCCTCCTGCCCTTTCTAAATAACACTGCATATTTTCCTTGCACATAATTATTCAAATTTCCTTTTGAAAGCGACGATTGAAACTGCCTCCCCCGCACTCTCAGGTAGTGCATTCCAGATCCTAACCATTCACTGTGTCAAAACGTTTCCTCAGTTCACCTTTGGATCTTCTGCCAATTACCATCAATAAGTGACCTCTGGTTCTCAATCAATCCGGTGATGAAACACAGAGACAGAGAGGGTGAATCAGGGAGACGTAGTGGCTCAGTGGAAATGTACGGGACAGAGGGAGACAGAGACAGAAAGATGCACACACTCACAAACACACACAGATACAGAGAGAGAAAAAAGAGTGAAAGAGTTGCAGACATAAAGCTGGATGTATGCAGATAGAGAGAGAGAGAGAGACATTGTCAACCTACTCCACTCTGACTTGTTTACCTGGGCGTCACCATCTCTGCATCACTTCCTAATGCTCTTCCTGTTCCTCCCAATGATTTGTAAAGAGTGGGTTGGTTATTAACAACACTCATCACTCCTGCTCTCTCCCCTTTGCTGATTCAGAGGGCAGCTTAAAGTAAATGATGTATCTGTTACTGACTCTGATCAACCTGTTTCACCGGAAGGCATTTTATTGAAACAGTAATTCTACTTAACATTTCTTTAGGTGATGATTTTATTTATTTATTTCTCTCTGTCTCTCTCCCACTGGACTGAAGTTCCCTGTTTACTGATCTCCTCCTCTCCCTGTCTCTTTCCCAGATGTGAACTCACAGAATATCCACCAGACTCCCGCCGCTGTCTCCAAATTTTCTGAGGAGCAGGTGAAGCTGAAATGCACCGTGCAGGGCAGCAGTAACCCTGACATGTTCTGGTACAGACAATACCCGGGGAAGGAGCCACAGTTTATGTTTTACTCCACAGGTACTGATCACATAAATCCGGAGAAGGCGGTGGACGGTTTCACCGCCGAGAGACCGACTAGCTCCCAGTTCAATCTGGAGCCCTCCAGCCTGCGGGAGAATCACACGGCCGTGTATTTCAGTGCCTGGAGAGATCACAGTGACTCAGAGAGTTGGAGCAGTTCAACAAAAACACCAAAGGCAGCAGGAAACACCTGTGGAGGGTAAAACTGCCCGAAGCCTCGAATTTCTTTCGTTTTGCAGAGCCAAAGTGTTTATGATAACAAGAAGAGATGGGTCAGAGTGGTAGTGAGAGATTAGATATACAGATAGTGGAGATTGTGCAATGAACAATTAACAAGGTGACGCCAGATCTGAGGTTGTAACTATCAGGAAAGATCAACTATAAAACGACTTGAGTTTTTCTGCATTGACACTGAGTTTTCCTCCTATATAGGGTTAACAGAGGGTGCTCTCGGACCATGAATACACAATGGCCGGGCAAACATTTAACAGGAAAACAGAAAGAGGCAGAGGTCAAACAGCCCTCGAGCTTCCGACACATTGACAGGAGAAGCACATTCATCACCTTAGAGAGGGATACACACACACTCAACGAGAGAGACAAAGAGAGGGAGACCGCGTGTGTGAGAGAGGGATAGAACAAGATTGAGAGGAAAACTGACAGAGACAGAGAGACTGAGACAGAGAGACAGAGACAAAGAGACAGAGAGAGACGAGAGAGACTGAGAGAGAGAGACTGAGAGAGACTGAGAGAGACTGAGAGAGAGAGACTGAGAAAGAGAGATTGAGACAGAGAGAAGAGAGAGGAGAGCGAGGAGGACAGAGAGGGGGAACAAGAAAGAGCGAGAGGGAAAACAAAAAACACAGAGGAAGAGACTGAGACAGAGAAACTGAGACAGAGAAACAGTGAGAGAGACTGAGAGAGAGAGACTGAGAGACAGAGAGAGACAGAGAGAGAGAGGGACAGAGAGACAGAGAGATAGAGAGACTGAGGGAGAGAGAAACTGAGAGCGAGAGACTGAGAGAGAGAGAGACAGGGAGAGAGAGACTGAGAGAGAGAGACTGAGAGAGAGAGACTGTGAGAAAGCGACTGAGGGAAAGCGACTGAGACAGAGAGACAGACAGAGGAGAGAGAGGAGGACAGAGAGGGGGAAGAAGGAAGTGCGAGAGAAAAACAAAAAAACACAGAGGAAGAGACTGAGACAGATTGGAAGACAAACAGACACACACACAGAAAGAGACAGCGCGAGAAAGACAGAGAGCAGTAAAACAGAGGGAGACAGTGAACTAAAGACAGAGCAAGTGAAAAACACACGCACACACATGCACAGCTTTGTATCCGTGCCCATTCATCTTCCAGCTCATTGAAGAAGAATATCCCGTGATCTCAGGATTGTAACTATCAGGAAAGAATAACAATAAAAGGACTGGGGCTGTTATAGACTGACACTGTTTATGTTTTCACCACAGGGACAGCTGAGGAAGCTCTAGGACCATGTGATGTACAATGGCTTTTGAGAAGGAGTTCACAGGAAAACTGAAACAGTGAGAGAACATACAGTCCTCCAGGTTGATATACATGACCAGGAGAAGGAAATCCACATCCTTAGAGAGCGAGAAGAGAGAGAGAGAGACACACACAGCGAGAGAGACAGAGAGTGAGACAAAGAGAGAGAGAGAGAGACACACACACACAGCGAGAGAGACAAACAAAGACAGAGAGAGAGACCTAATGTGTGTGTATCTGTGAGAGAGAGTCTGAAATAAACAGACTGAGACATATAGGGAGGCACAGAAGAGAGACAGAGAGGAAGAAAGGAGCATCACAAGTAAAGGACAGGGAGAGACAGAGAGAGAGAGAGAAAGTGGGACATTGGCAACCAACTCGATTCTCATTTGTTGATGTGGGAAATGAACGTCACCATCTCTGCATCACTTCCTAACGCTCTCCCTGTTCCTCCCAATGATTTGTAAAGAGTGGGTTGGTTATTAACAACACTCATCACTCCTGCTCTCTCCCCTTTGCAGATTCAGAAGGCAGCTTCAAGTAAAAGGTGTATCTGTTACTGACTCTGATCACCCTGTTTCACCGTAAGGAATTTTATTGAAACAATAAATCTACTTAACATTTCTTTAGGATATGTTTTTATTTATTTCGTTCTCTGCTTCTCTCTCTTTCTCTCTCCCCACTGGACTGAATTTCCCTGTATACTGATCTCCTCCTCTCCCTGTCTCTTTCCCAGATGTGAACTCACAGACTATCCTCCAGACTCCCGCCACTGTCTCCAGATGTTCTGAGGAGCAGGTGAAGCTGAAATGCACCGTGGATGGTACCAGTAACCCTTACATGTACTGGTACAACTGCAACTGATGTTTTACTCCCTAACTGCACAAAGAGTGGACTCAGAGGGGACGGTGGAGGGTTTCACCGCCGAGAGACCGACTGACTCTGAGTTCAACCTGGAGTCCTCCAGCCTGCGGGAGAATCACTCGGCCGTGTATTTCTGTGCCTGGAAAGACCACAGTGACTCAGAGAGATGGAGCAGTTCAACAAAAATCCCAAAGGCAGCAGGAAACACCTGTGGGGGATAAAACCGTTTGGTGCCTCTACCTGTTGTTTCCTTATGCAGAGTGAAAGTGTTTGTTACAAAAAAAAAGAGTTGAGTTATGATTATAGTGACACACTAGATTTACAGGTGCTGCCGAGGGTGCAATGAACGATTAATGAGGATGTCACGAGATCTCAGAATGTAACTATCAGGAATCAATGACAATAATCTGGGTTTTTATGCACTGACCCTGTGTTTACCTTCTCCACAGGGACAGCAGAGGGGGATCCAGGACCATGGACCAGACAATGGCTTTGAGAAGGATTTAGTGAGACAACTAAGATAGCAGGAGATCATGTCGATCCAGCTTGATACACATTAGCAGGACAAGGACACCCACTCCTTTAGAGAGAGAAAGAGAGTGCATGTGTGTAAAAGAGAGAGCGAGGTTCAGTGATTGAGAGGAAAAACGACAGACAGAGTTAAAGTGACTGAGACAGAGAGGGAGACGGAGATAGAGGCAAGGACAGTGAGACAGCAAGAGACACATAATGAGAGAGAGAGGGACACTGAGAGAGAGACGGAGAGAAAGAGAGACTGTGATAAAGAGCCTGTGATGGATAGGGAGATAGATCTAGAGAGAGGCAGAGAAAGGGAAATAACTAAAGAGATAACAAGAGTATGAGAGAGGGAGAGTCAGAGAGAAGGAGAGAATGGGAGACATAACCTTAGATATATGAGGAGAGAGGGAGAGTCAGAGAGAGAAAGTGAGTGAAGACAGACTGAGATAGAGAGGGAGAGAGAATCTGAGAAAGGAAGAGAGTGGGAGACATATCCCGAGACACATGAGGTGAGAGAGAGAGAGAGACAGAGAGGGAGTGCAAGAGAGCGGAAGGTAAACTCTGATAGAGATAGATATATAGATAGAGAGAGAGAGAGAGAGAGAGAGAGAGAGAGAGAGAAGCAGATTGGCAGCCAATTCAATTCTGATTTGTTGACCTGGGGGAATGGGCGTCTCCAACATTGTATCACTTCCTAATGCTCTTCATGTTCCTCCCAATGATTTGTAAAGAGTGGATTTGGACCTTCACAAGACTCTAAGCTCCTGCTCTCACTCCTGTGTCTATTAAGAGAACAAGTTGAAGTGAAAGATGAATCTGTTACTGGGTCTGATAATCCTGTTTCACCGTAAGTGAGTGTGAAATACAAAGATTATCGTTAATAACTTTCCTCTCCTCTCCCTGTCTCCCTTTCATTCCCAGATGTTCCCTGTTTACTGATCTCCTCCTCTCTCCATCTCTCTCCCAGATGTGAACTCACAGACTATCCACCAGACACCCGCCGCTGTCTCCAGATTTCCCGGGAAAGGAGTGGAACTGAGGTGCACTGTGGAGGGGAGCCGCAGAAACTTCAACATGTACTGGTACAGACAAGAGCTGGGGAAGGAGCTGCTGTTGATGTTTTACTCCAGTACTGCTAACTATGTGGATCCAGAGGGGACGGTGGATGGTTTCACCGCCGAGAGACCTGATTAGTGCGAGTTCAACCTGGAGTCCTTCAGCCTGTGGGAGAATCACTCGGCCGTGTATTTCTGTGCCTGGAGTCTTCACAGTGACTCAGAGCGATGGAGCAGTTCAAGAAAAACCCTAAAGGCAGCAGGAAATACTTGTTTCAGATAAAACCAGGCGGTGCTGCGTCCTGTTGGGTGTTTTTATCATTGGTAACATGTTTTTCACAAGAAGACAGGGCGTATTTAAATAGAAATTGAGAGGTTAGATATAGAAACACAGGGGAATTGTGAAATAGACTTGACAGGAATGATATCAGAACACAGAGGTTAAAGTTATCAAGATAGTTTGTACATCGGGGGATTATTTCTCCAGAAAGGAGAAGACAAGGGTAAACTTTCAGCGGTCTAAGAGAGATTATTAAAGATTTTAATATCTGAAATGAAGATCAGATAAAAACAGACAGACAGACAGACAGTCAGATAGACAGATAGATAGATACGGTGTGGTTTTATTTCACTGCGTTTTCTTTCTCCAAAGGGACAGCAGAGTGCGCTGTTGGACCATGATAAACATCAGAGTCTGGAACACACTTTAACAGTGACCTGGGAACACAAGGAGAACATTCATCACCTCGAAAAAACTCCGCCCTTCAATGAGTTCATGACTTATCAATAACTTTCTGTCGCTCCCTCTCTCCATCCCTCTCGCTCCATCCCTCTCTCTCCATCCCTCTCTCTCCATCCCTCTCTCTCCATCTCTCTCGCTCCCTCTCTCTCTATTCCCCACTCTACCACTAGCTACAAAGCCGGCGTAAAATGGGAGTTTGCGAATTAACATTCCTGTCTTTTACAGGGGCAGTGACTGTCTCTCTATGTAGCTCGCTATTTCTCTACCTGTCTGACTTTCCCTCCAACTCTCTATTTCTCTACCTCTCTCGATATCAATCTATCTCTCTACCTGGTGATCTATCTCTCTGTCTCTCTATCTATCCAACTTTATATTTAGGTGATTACACTTTGTATGAACTAATTAAACATGCTGCACTAATATAATGAATGACCATCTTTTCCAGGATTTTCTATACATTGACCAGTAGATGATGTGGTTTGTCATCAATTATCTATCAAAATCTTTTATCACCTTCAATATCTGTATCACATCTACCATTAACCTTCTCTGCTCTCAGGAGAGAAACCCCCAGCTTCTCCAGTCTCTCCACAGTAATTGAACTCCCTCATCCCTGGTACCAGTCTGGTTAATCTCCCTCTAACCTTCACTACACAGAGGCGAACAACCCCCCAATGAACAGGAACTAACTCAGCTCGGAACCCTTAACCATCTGAGCGCTGTTTCACACTGTTGAAAGGCGAGATCCCTCTCCAGATAAATTCATCTCTGGGACACCTGCCTCCTGACAGCGAGCTCAGAAGAGCACAAGTGTCCTTCTTGAATAATGGTACAACATTCGCTGTCCTCCAGTCCTCTGAGACCACTCCTGTGGCCAGAGAGAATTGAAAATTTGTGTCGGAGGCCCTGAAATCTCCTCCCTTGCCTCACATAACAGCCTGGGATATGTCTCATCCGGGCTGCGGTCTTATCCACTTTTAAGACTGCTAAAACAGCTAATACTCCTCCCTTTAAAAGCAAATATGTTCAAGTATATCACAACCCCCCTCCCTGATATCTACACCTACATCATCCTTCTCCATAGTGAACATAGTGAAATATGCCGTTCTTACCCGGTCTGGCCTATATGTGCCTCCAGACCAACGGCAATGTTGTTGACTATTAACTGCCCAGCAGGCATTCCCGAAGATGGTTCACCACCACCAACTCAAGGGCAATAAGGGATGGGCACACTCTCCGGGTACAGAGGGTTGTTTCCCTGAATTCTACTCTATCAAATCCCTTTCTGAAATGTGAACACCTCTATTCAATCTCCCCCTATCCTCCTGTGTTGCATCATTCTACAACATTGCTACACAATGCAATGGGGTGGAGCAGAGTGTCGCAGTAAGTGACTGCCAATCACAATGACAACCGGATGCTGGGTATTTAATTGGATACAATATAGAAACTGCCTGCAAGTGTGTTGTTGAAAACTCCACACGTTCACACATCGAGTTCGTATCGAATGAAGAAATCATGTTGCATGAAGATCTCAGTCTAATCTTGATGGCTGCACTCTTCCCACGTAAGTCAAAGTCAGAAACTGTGTCGAATAATGTATTGTAATGTCAGCAGTGATTCTGTTCCATAACACTGCTGTGTCAGAGTCTCACTCCAGAACACTTGAGCTCAAAGTCAAAACTAACACCCCAGGTGTCAGGGCTGAGGGAGTGCTGGACTGTCGCAGAGGCAGTACTGCGGGTGTGCTGCACTGTCGCAGAGGCAGTACTGAGGGAGTGCCGCACTGTCGCAGAGGCAGTACTGAGGGAGTAACTACATTGGTTGCAAAGCCCTTTCTGATGCCCTGAGGTCCTGAACGGCGATATATTAATGTAAGCCCTCTCTTTCTTGTAATGCAGCCTCTGCTCCAATCCATTATTGACTGAAATAATAATCTAATCGATGTTCCGTCCCACAGGAATACTCTCCTCCTATGTGGAACAGTCACCCTCTATCCTATCGCTTTCCGCAGGAGAGTCGACAACACTCAGATGCACGCTGAAGAATACTGGCTACACATTAATGTACTGGTACAGACAACAAGCAGACAGGGCACTGGAAGCTCTGTTCTATTCTGCTGGAACAGGGTCTGTCACCAATTACACGTCCGAGTCATTTAAGGCAGACAGAGCCAGCAATACACTGTTTACTTTGGCACTGAAAGACGCCGCTCCGTCTCACACCGCTGTCTATTTCTGCGCTTGTAGTGTCACACAGTGTTTGAGAAAGCGGATCAGCAGCTGCAAAAACCTGCAGCGGATGAACGGGAGTTCAGTGCTCATCTTCAACTGGCAGGGGGCAGCAGTAGATTGAAGCTTATTGTTCATATCTATCTGTCCACCTGATTGTTTATCTCTCTGTCTCTCTATCTATCTATCTCTTTACCTGGTTATCTATCTCTCTGTCTCTCTATCTATCTAAATCTATATTTAGGTAATTACAGTTTGTATGAACTAATTAAACATACTGCAGTAATGTAATGAATGACCATCTTTTCATTGATTTTCTATATATTGACCAGTAGATGATGTGGTTTGTCATCTATTATCTATCAAAATCCTCTATGATCTTCAATATCTGTATCACATCTAATTAACCTTCTCTGCTCTAAGGGCAGAAACCCCCAGCTTCTCCAGTCTCTCCACTGTAACTGAAGTCCCTCATCCCTGATACCAGTCTGGTTAATCTCCCTCTAACCTTCACTAAACAGAGGCGAACAACCCCCCAATGCACAGGAACTAACTCAGCGCAGAACCATTAACCATCTGAGCGCTGTTTCACACTGTTCAAAGTGAGACCCCTCTCCAGATACCTTCATCTCTGGGACACCTGCCTCCTGACAGCGAGTTCAGAAGCTGCTGAAAACTCTTTACCCACTTTCATCTTAGACTCGAGTCACATTTGATGTGTTCTTCAAAGAAACTAGCAGTTCAGACCAGTGAACACTTTAACCCTTTAACTCCCATTCACCACGGAGGTTCGGCAGCAGGGCAGTTATGTTACTGGGCTAGTAATCCAGAGGCCTGGACTAATGATCCCCAGACTTGAGTTCAATTCCCACCGGGGCAGAAATGCAATTTAAATTCAATTAATTAAATAAATAAAAATCTAGAATGGAAAGTATGAGTAATCCTGAACATGGAGTGTCTTAAAAACCCAACGTCTTCATTGATTACCTTCAGGGAAGGAAATCCACCATTCCTACCAGGTCTGGCCTATATGTGACTGCAGACCCACAGCAATGTGGTTGACTGTTAACTGCCCTCTGATATGGCCCAGCAGGTATTCCCGAAGATGGTTCACCATCACCTTCTCAGGGGCAATAAGGGATGGGCACACTCTCTGGGTATAGAGGGTAGTTTCCCTGAATTCTACTCTATCAAATCCCTTTCTGAAATGTGAACACCTCTATTCAATCTCCCCCTATCCTCCTGTGTTGTATCATTCTACAACATTGCTATACAATGTAATGGGGTGGAGCAGAGTGTGCAGTAAGTGACTGCCAATCACAATGACAACCGGATGCTGGGTATTTAATTGGATACAATATAGAAACCGCCTGCAAGTGTGTTGTTGAAAACGCCACACGTTCACACATCGAGTTAGTATCGAATGAAGAAATCATGTTGCATGAAGTTCTCAGTCTAATCTTGATGGCTGCACTCTTCCCACGTAAGTCAAAGTCAGAAACTGTGTCGAATAATGTATTGTAATGTCAGCGGTGATCCTGTTCCATCACACTGCTGTGTCAGAGTCTCACTCCAGAACACTTGAGCTCAAAGTCAAAACTAATACCCCAGGTGTCAGGGCTGTGGGAGTGCTGGACTGACGCAGAGGCAGTACTGAGGGTGTGCTGCACTGTCGCAGAGGCTGTACTGAGGGAGTGCTGCACTGTCGCAGAGGCAGTACTGAGGGAGTGCTGCACTGTTGCAGAGGCAGTACTGAGGGAGTGCCGCACTTTCGCAGAGGCAGTAATGAGGGAGTAACTACATTGGTTGCAAAGCCGTTTCTGATGCCCTGAGGTCCTGAACGGCGATATATTTATGTAAGCCCTCTCTTTCTTGTAATGCAGCCCCTGCTCCAATCCATTATTGACTGAAATAATAATCTAATCGATGTTCCGTCCCACAGGAATACTCTCCTCCTATGTGGAACAGTCGCCCTCTATCCTATCGATTTCCGCAGGAGAGTCGACAACACTCAGATGCACGCTGAAGAATACTGGCTATCCTGCAATGTACTAGTACAGACAACAGCCAGACAGGGCACTGGAAGCTCTGTTCTATTCTGTTGGAACAGGGTCTGTCACCAATTACACGTCCGAGTCATTTAAGGCAGACAGAGCCAGCGATACACTGTTTACTTTTGCACTGAGAGACGCCGCTCCATCTCACACCGCTGTCTATTTCTGCGCTTGTAGTATCGCACAGTGTTTGAGAAAGCGGATCCGCAGCTGCAAAAACCTGCAGCGGATGAACGGGAGTTCAGTGCTCATCTTCAACTGGCAGGGGTCAGCAGTAGATTGAAGCTTATTGTTCATATCTATCTGTCCACCTGATTGTTTATCTCTCTGTCTCTCTATCTATCTATCTCTCTACCTGGTTATCTATCTCTCTGTCTCTCTATCTATCTATCTCTTTACCTGGTTATCTATCTCTCTGTCTCTCTATCTATCTAACTCTATCTTTAGGTAATTACAGTTTGTATGAACTAATTAAACAGACTGCAGTAATGTAATGAATGACTATCTTTTCATAGATTTTCTATATCTTGACCAGTAGAAGATGTGGTTAGTCATCAATTATCTATCAAAATCCTCTATGATCTTCAATATCTGTATCACATCTACCATTAACCTTCTCTGCTCCAAGGGCAGAAACCCCCAGCTTCTCCAGTCTCTCCACAGTAACTGAAGTCCCTCATCCCTGATACCAGTCTGGTTAATCTCCCTCTAAACTTCACTACACAGAGGCGAACAACCCCCTCATGCACAGGAACTAACTCAGCACAGAACCATTAACCATCTGAGCGCTGTTTCACACTGTTCAAAGTGAGACCCCTCTCCAGTTCAGAAGCTGCTGAAAACTCTTTACCCACTTTCATCTTCGACTCGAGTCACATTTGATGTGTTCTTCAAAGAAACTAGCAGTTCAGACCAGTGAACAATTTAACCCTTTAACCGCCATTCAGCAAGGAGGCACGGTAGCAGAGCAGTTATGTTACTGGACTAGTAATCCAGAGGCCTGGACTAATGATCCCCAGACATGAGTTCAATTCTCACCAGGGCAGAAATTGAATTTAAATTTAATTAAGTAAATAAATAAAATCTGTAATGGAAAGTAAGAGCAATTCTGAACATGGAGTGTCGTAAAAACCTAACGTATTCATTGATGACCTTCAGGGAAGGAAATCTGCCATTCTTACCCGGTCTGGCCTATATGTGACTGCAGACCCACAGCAATGTAGTTGACTATTAACTGCCCTCTGATATGGCCCAGCAGGTAATTCCCGAAGATGGTTCACCACCACCTTCTCAGAGGCAATAAGGGATGGGCACACTCTCTGGGTATAGAGGGTTGCTTCCCTGAATTATACTCTATCAAAGCGCTTTCTGAAATGTGAACACCTCTATTCAATCTCCCCCTATCCTCCTAAGTTGTATCATTCTACAACATTGCTATACAAAGTAATGGGGTGGAGCAGAGTGTCGCAGTAAGTGACTGCCAATCACAATGACAACCGGATGCTGGGTATTTAATTGGATATAATATAGAAACCGCCTGCAAGTGTGTTGTTGAAAACTCCACACGTTCACACATCGAGTTGGTATCGGGTGAAGAAATCATGTTGCATGAAGTTCTCTGTCTAATCTTGATGGCTGCATTCTTCCCACGTAAGTCAAAGTCAGAAACTGTGTCGAATAACGTACTGTAATGTTAGCGGTGATTCTGTCCGGAACAATCCTGTGTCAGAGTCTCACTCCAGAACACTTCAGCTCAAAATCAAGGCTGAACACCCCGGGTGGCATGACTGAGGGAGTGCTGCACTGTCGCAGAGGCAGTACTGGAGAAGTGCTGCACTGTCACAGAGGCAGTACTGAGGTAGTGCTGCACTGTCGCAGAGGCAGTACTGAGGTAGTGCTGCAATGTAGCACCGGCAGTACTGAGGGAGTGCTGCACTGTCGCAGAGGCTGTACTGAGGGCGTGCTGCACTGTCGCAGAGGCAGTACTGATTGAGTAACTACATTGGTTGCAAAGCCCTTTCTGAGGTCCTGAACGGCGCTATGTTAATGTAAGCCCTTTCTTTCTTGCAATGCAGTCCCTCCTCTAATCCGCTATTCACTGAAATAATAATTTAATCGATGTTCCATTCCACAGGAATACTCGCCTCTTCTGTGGAACAGTCACCCTCGATCCTATCGATTGCAGAAGGAGAGTCGACAACACTCAGATGCACGCTGACCAATACTGGCTGGACCTTAATGTACTGGTACAGACAACAACCAGACAGGGCACTGGAAGCTCTGTTCAATTCTGCAACAGAAGTGACTGTTACCAATTACACATCCGAGTCATTTATGGCAGTCAGATTCAGCGATACACTGTTTTCTTTGGCACTGAGAAACGCTGCTGCATCTCACACCGCTGTCTATTTCTGCACTTGCAGTATCGCAGTGTTTGAGAAAGCGGATCCGCAGCTGCATCAACCTGCAGCAGATGAACGGGATTTCAGTGCTCATCATCCGCCGGCAGGTGGCAGCAGTGGTTTGAGTCTCACTGCTCATTTTCCACCAGCAGGGGGCAGCAGTAGATTGAATGTCAGAGTTCATAACTATCTGTCTACCTGCCTGTCTGTCTCTCCATCTATCTATCTCTCTACCTGGTTATCTATCTCTCTGTCTCTCTATCTATCTACCTCTCTACCTGGTTACCTATCTCTCTGTCTCTGTAACTATCTAACTATATCTTTAGGTGATTACAGTTTGTATGAACTAATTAAACATACTGCAGTAATGTAATGAATGACCATCTTTGCATAGATTTTCTATATATTGACCAGTAGATGATGTGATGTGTTATCAATTATCTATCAAAATCCTCTATGATCTTCAATATCTGTATCACATCTACCATTAACCTTCTCTGCTCCAAGGAGAGAAACCCCCAGCTTCTCCAGTCTCTCCACAGTAAGTGAAGTCCCTCATCCCTGGTACCAGTCTTGTTAATCTCCCTCTAACCTTCACTAAACAGAGGTGAACAACTCCCCAATGCACAGAAACTAACTCAGCTCAGAACCCTGAACCATCTGAGCGCTGTTTCACACTGTTCAAAGGCGAAACCCCTCTCCAGATAACTTCATCTCTGGGGCACCTGCCTCCTGACAGCGAGTTCAGAAGCTGCTGAAAACTCTTTACCCACTTTCACCTCAGACTCGAGTCACATTTAATGTGTTCTTCAAAGAAACTAGCAGTTCAGACCAGTGAACAATTTAACCATTGAACTCCCATTCACCACGGAGGTTTGGCAGCAGGGCAGTTATGTGACTGGGCTAGTAATCCAGAGGCCTGGACTAATGATCCCCAGACTTGAGTTCAATTTCCACCGGGGCAGAAATGCAATTTAAATTCAATTAATTAAATAAATAAAAATTTGTCATGGAAAGTATGAGTAATCCTGAACATGGAGTGACTTAAAAACCCAACGTCTTCATTGATTACCTTCAGGGAAGGAAATCCGCCATTCCTACCCGGTCTGGCCTATATGTGACTGCAGACCCACAGCAATGTGGTTGACTATTAACTGCCCAGCAGGTATTCCCGAAGATGGTTCACCATCACCTTCTCAGAGGCAATAAGGGATGGGCACATTCTCTGGGTGTAGAGGGTTGCTTCCCTGAATTCTACTCGATCAAATCCCTTTCTGAAATGTGAACACCTCTATTCAATCTCCCCCTATCCTCCTGTGTTGTATCATTCAACAACATTGCTATGCAAAGTAATGGGGTGGAGCAGAGTATGCAGTAAGTGACTGTCAATCACAATAACAACCGGATGCTGGGTATTTGATTGAACACAGTATAGAAACAACCTGCAAGTGTGTTGTTGAAAACTCCACACGTTCACACATCGAGTTAGTATCGAATGAAGAAATCATGTTGCTTGAAGTTCTGTCTCTAATCTTGATGGCTGCACCTTTCCCACGTAAGTCAAAGTCTCAAACTGTAGAATAATGTATTGTCATGTCAGCGGTGATTCTGTTCCGTAACACTCCTGTGTCTGAGTCTCACTACAGAACATTGAGCTCAAAGTCAAGGCTAACACCCCAGGTGTCAGGACTGAGGGAGTGTTGCGCTGTCACAGAGGCAGTACTGAGGGAGTGCTGCACTGTCGCAGCGGCAGTACTGAGGGTGTGCTGCACTGTCGCAGCGGCAGTCCTGAGGGAGTGCTGCACTGTCGCAGAGACAGTACTGAGGGAGTAACTACATTGGTTGCAAAGCCCTTTATGATGTCCTGAGGTCCTGAACGGCGCTATATTAATGTAAGCCCTTTCTTTATTGCAATGCAGCTCCTGCTCCAATCCATTATTGACAGAAATAATAATCTAATCGATGTTCCATTCCACAGGAATACTCTCCTCCTATGTGGAACAGTCCCCCTCGATCCTATCTATTGCTGCAGGAGAGTCGACAACACTCAGATGCACGCTGATTAATACTGGCTACACAAGAATGTACTGGTACAGACAACAACCAGACAGGGCACTGGAAGCTCTGTTCTTTTCTGCTACAGAAGGGTCTGTTACCAATTACACGTCCGAGTCATTTAAGGCAGACAGAGCCAGCAATACACTGTTTACTTTGGCACTGAGAGACGCCACTCCATCTCACACTGCTGTCTATTTCTGCGCTTGCAGTATCGCACAGTGTTTGAGAAAGCGGATCCGCAGCTGCAAAAACCTGCAGCGGATGAACGGGAGTTCAGTGCTCATCTTCCACCGACAGGGGGCAGCAGTAGATTGAATCTCTGTGCTCATCCTCCCCCGGCAGGGGGCAGCAGAGAATGAATCTCAGTGCTCATTTGTCGCCAGCAGGTGGCAGCAGTAGATTGAATATCAGTGCTCATTTGTCGCCAGCAGGTGGCAGCAGTAGATTGAATCTCAGTGCTCATTTTCCGCCAGCAGGTGGCAGCAGTAGATTTGAGCCACCCTGATGGTTATGGGCCCAGTAATGAGCACAGACCAAGCTGTCGAATAGATCAGCAGCCCAGTGTGACCCATATATTGTTGAACCTACTTCCCTTGGGCCAGTGTTGCAGGAAATGATTGCCAGGACTCCCAGCTGACTATTTGTGCATCAACATCGGCCTGTTTTTCTTAATTCGTTCATGAGATGTGGGCCTCGCCGGCTAGGCCAGCATTTATTGCCCATTCCTAATAGCCCTTGAACTGGATGACTTGCTAGGTCATTGCAGAGGGCTTTTAAGAGTCAACCACAATGTGTGGATCTGGAGTCACAAGTAGGCCAGACCAGGTGAAGGAGGCAGATTTCCATCCCTAATGGACATCAGTGAACTAAATGGATTGCTGCAATTTCATGATCTGTATTGGTGGGATTCACCCTCACGTTACAAAAACACTAGCTGAGGCTGTGGATGAGGAGTCTAGTTAAATTAGCAACACACGAATACATCCTCCACAGGAGCAGATCATTTGGAATCCAGATGTCTATCATTGGGAATCTACATGTGGCTAATTTGGGAATGCCGATGAGGTTCATTTGGAATCTGGATATGAACAGTTGGAGATTTCTAATCAATAAGTTAGGAACTGAACAACAGACACCCTTGTTGAGGATGTTAACAACACTTAATCCAATCACTCAGCCATCATAAGCAACCACGTCCATTCTGATTGGTTGGGTGGTGGAAGGGGGAGTGTCCAACACTGCATCACGTCTGCATGCCCTTCATGTCTTACTCAATGATTTGTCAGGAGCGGATTGGTTAGCCACAGAACTGATCTCATCTGTTCCACTGCCTTTGCTGTTTGACAGGGCAGTGTCAAGTGGGAGATGTATCTGTTCCTGGCTCTGATAATCCTGGTTCACCGTAAGTGCCAAATACAAAGATTATCATTCAGAACCTTCCTCTCCTCTCCCTGTCTTTCTTTCATTCCCAGAAATTCCCTGTTTACTGATCTCCTCCTCTCTCCATCTCTCTCCCAGATGTGAACTCACAGACTATCCACCAGATTCCCGCCGCTGTCTCCAGATTTCCCGGGAAAGGAGTGGAACTGATGCGCACTGTGGAGGGGAGCAGCAGTAACCTCAACATGTACTGGTACAGACAATACCCGGGGAAGGAGCCGCTGTTGATGTTTTACTCCAATACTGCTAACTATGTGGATCCAGAGGGGACGGTGGATGGTTTCACCACCGAGAGACAGACTGATTCCCAGTTCAACCTGGAGTCCTCCAGCCTTCGGGAGAATCACTCGGCCGTGTATTTCTGTGCCTGGAGTCTTCAGACTGACTCAGAGAGATGGTGCAGTTCAACAAAAACCCCAAAGGCAGCAGGAAATAGCTGTTTCGGATAAAATCAGGCGGTGCTGCATCCTGTTGGGTGTTTTTATCATTGGGAACATGTTTTTCACAAGAAGACAGGCGGATTTCAATAGAAAGTAACAGGTTAGATATGGAAACACAGGAGAATTGTGAAATCGACTTCACAGGAATGATATCAGAACACAGAGGTTAAAGTTATCAAGATAGTTTGAACATCAGGGGATCTTTGCTCCAGAAAGGAGAAACTGAAGGGTAAACATTCAGCGTTCTTAGAGAGATTATTAAAGATTTTAATATGTGAAATGAAGATCAGATAAATACAGATAGATAGAGAGATCGATAGATAGAGAGATAGATACATACGTTGTCGTTTTATGTCACTGTGTTTTTTTTCTCCAAAGTGACAGCGGAGTGCGCTGTAGAACCATGATAAACATCAGAGTCTGGAACACACTTTAACAGTGACCTGGGAACACAAGGAGAACATTCATCACCTCGGAAACACACCGCCCTTCAAGGAGATCATGACTGATCAATAACCTCCTGTCGCTCCCTCTCTCCATCCCTCTCTCTCCCTCTCTCCATCTCTCTCTCTCCCTCTCTCCAACAGTCTCCCTCCATTCCTCTCTCTCCCTCCCTCTCTTTCCCTCTCCCTCCATCCCTCTACCTCATTCTAGTTACCAAGCTGGTGTAAAATGAGAGAATGCCAATTAACATCCCTGTCTTTTACAGGGGCAGTGACTGTCTCTCTGTCTGGCTCGTTATTTCTCTACCTCTCTGAATTTCCCTCTATCTCTCTATTTCTCAACCTCTCTCTATATCTATCTGTCTACCTGACTGTCTCTCTATCCAGCTTGCTATTTCTCTACCTATCTGACTTTCCCTCGATCTACCTCTCTCTCTCTGTATCTACCTGTCTACCTGACTGTCTCTCTATCTATCCATCTCTCTAACTGGTTATCTATCTCTCTGTCTCTCTATCTATATATCTCTCTAACTGGTTATCTATCACTCTGTCTCTCGATCTATCTATCTCTTACCTGGTTATCTATCTCTCTGTCTCTCTATCTATATATCTCTCTAACTGGTTATCTATCTCTCTGTCTCTCTATCTATATATCTCTCTAACTGGTTATCTATCTCTCTGTCTCTCTATCTATATATCTCTCTACCTGGTTATCTATCACTCTGTCTCTCGATCTATATATCTCTCTACCTGGTTACCTATCTCTCTGTCTCTCTATCTATATATCTCTCTAACTGGTTATCTATCTCTCTGTCTCTCTATCTATATATCTCTCTAACTGGTTATCTATCTCTCTGTCTCTCTATCTATATATCTCTCTAACTGGTTATCTATCTCTCTGTCTCTCTATCTATATATCTCTCTACCTGGTTATCTATCACTCTGTCTCTCTATCTATATATCTCTCTAACTGGTTATCTATCTCTCTGTCTCTCTATCTATATATCTCTCTACCTGGTTACCTATCTCTCTGTCTCTCTATCTATATATCTCTCTAACTGGTTATCTATCTCTCTGTCTCTCTATCTATATATCTCGCTAACTGGTTATCTATCTCTCTGTCTCTCTATCTGTATATCTCTCTAACTGGTTATCTATCTCTCTGTCTCTCTATCTATATATCTCTCTACCTGGTTACCTATCTCTCTGTCTCTCTATCTATATATCTCGCTAACTGGTTATCTATCTCTCTGTCTCTCTATCTGTATATCTCTCTAACTGGTTATCTATCACTCTGTCTCTCTATCTATCTATCTCTATACCTGGTTATCTATCACTCTGTCTCTCTATCTATATATCTCTCTACCTGGTTACCTATCTCTCTGTCTCTCTATCTATATATCTCGCTAACTGGTTATCTATCTCTCTGTCTCTCTATCTGTATATCTCTCTAACTGGTTATCTATCTCTCTGTCTCTCTATCTATCTATCTCTATACCTGGTTACCTATCTCTCTGTCTCTCTATCTATATATCTCGCTAACTGGTTATCTATCTCTCTGTCTCTCTATCTGTATATCTCTCTAACTGGTTATCTATCTCTCTGTCTCTCTATCTATCTATCTCTATACCTGGTTACCTATCTCTCTGTCTCTCTATCTATATATCTCGCTAACTGGTTATCTATCTCTCTGTCTCTCTATCTATATATCTCTCTAACTGGTTATCTATCACTCTGTCTCTCTATCTATATATCTCTCTAACTGGTTACCTATCTCTCTGTCTCTCTATCTATATATCTCTCTACCTGGTTACCTATCTCTCTGTCTCTCTATCTATATATCTCTCTAACTGGTTATCTATCTCTCTGTCTCTCTATCTATATATCTCTCTAACTGGTTATCTATCTCTCTGTCTCTCTATCTATATATCTCGCTAACTGGTTATCTATCTCTCTGTCTCTCTATCTGTATATCTCTCTAACTGGTTATCTATCTCTCTGTCTCTCTATCTATATATCTCTCTAACTGGTTATCTATCTCTCTGTCTCTCTATCTGTATATCTCTCTAACTGGTTATCTATCACTCTGTCTCTCTATCTATCTATCTCTATACCTGGTTACCTATCTCTCTGTCTCTCTATCTATATATCTCGCTAACTGGTTATCTATCTCTCTGTCTCTCTATCTATATATCTCGCTAACTGGTTATCTATCTCTCTGTCTCTCTATCTGTATATCTCTCTAACTGGTTATCTATCACTCTGTCTCTCTATCTATATGTCTCTCTACCTGGTTACCTATCTCTCTGTCTCTCTATCTATATATCTCTCTAACTGGTTATCTATCTCTCTGTCTCTCTATCTATATATCTCTCTAACTGGTTATCTATCACTCTGTCTCTCTATCTGTATATCTTTCTAACTGGTTATCTATCACTCTGTCTCTCTATCTATCTATCTCTATACCTGGTTATCTATTTCTCTGTCTCTCTATCTGTCTAAATCTATCTTTAGGTGCTTACAGTTTGTATGACCTAATTAAACATGTTGCAGTAATGTAATGAATTACCACCTTTTCATAGATTTTCGATATATTGACCAGTTGATGATGTGGTTTGTCATCAATTATCTATCAAAATCCTCTATGATCTTCAATATCTGTATCTCATCTACCATTAACCTTCTCTGCTCTAAGAGAAACCCTCAGCTTCTCCAGTCTCTCCACAGTAACTGAAGTCCCTCATCCCTGATACCAGTCTGGTTAATCTCTCTCTAACCTTCACTACACAGAGGCGAACAACTCCCCAATGTACAGGAACTGACTCAGCTCAGAACCCTTAACCATCTGAGCACTGTTTCACATTGTTCACAGACGAGACCCCTCTCCAGATACATTCATCTCTGGGACACCTGCCTCCTAACAGCGAATTCAGAAGCTGCTGAAAACTGTTTACCCACTTTCTTCTCAGACTCGAGTCACATTTAATGTGTTCTTCAAAGAAACGAGCAGTTCAGACCAGTGAACAATTTAACCCTTTAACTCCCATTCAGCAAGGTGGTACGGTAGCAGAGCACTTATGTTACTGGACCCGTAATTCGGAGGCCTGGAATAATGATCCCCAGACATGAGTTCAATTCCCACCAGGGCAAAATGGAAATTAAATTCAATTAATTAAATAAATAAATAATTTGTCATGGAAAGTATGAGCAATCCTGAACATGGAGTGTTGGAAAAACCCAATGATGACCTTCATGGAACGAAATAGAGTCTTCGAGTTATACAGCACAGAAACAGGCCCTTCGTCCCATCGTGTCTCTGCTGGCCATCAAGCACCTAACTATTTTAATCCCATTTTCCAGCTCTTGGCCCGTAGTCTAGTATGCTATGGTGTTTCACGTGCTGATCTGAATACTTCTTAAATGTTGTGAGGGTTCCTGCCTCTATCACCTCTTCATGCAGTCCGTTTCAGAGTTCAGCCACCCTCTGGGTGAAAACGTTTTTCCTCAAATCCCCTCTAAACCTCCTGCCCCTTACGTTAAATCTATGTCGCCTGGTTATTGACCCCTCCACTAAAGGAAAACGTTTCTTCCTTTCTAACCTATCAATGCCCTTCATAATTTGTTCACTTCACTCAGGTCACCCCTCAGCCTTCTCTGCTCTGAGGAAAACAACCACAGACTTTTCAGTCTCTCTTCATAGCTGAAATGCTCCATCCCAGGCAACATCCTGGTGAATCTCCTCTGCACCCAAAGATAGTGAACATTTACTCTTGTAACATCTCAGCTTTTCTGAAATGACCCTTCCAGCAATGCACACATCCCATCACTGAATACATTCAGATACAATTGGAAGTGAGCAAGCTTGATAATGATGATGGAGTGAGAATCTCTTTATGGTGATGAGGCTGCTGAGGGTGAGGCTGACACAGATACTGGCGGTCGGGACGAGGGTGATAATGTGGCCTCAGATGGTAATGATGAGTGTGAGGATGGTGTCAGGATGAATGTGGTTATGATCAGGGGAGTACTGAAGGTATTGATGATCCCAACACACCCACCCATTTAATCACCTCTCCACCACAGAAGATAGTTTACATCACATTTCTGCAACTTTCAAAGACATGAAACAGAACTGCAGGCCCAGAAACCGATGAGCTGGGGCTCAAACATTGGTCCCTCCCCAGAAATGACGAGTCCTCGGTGAGCCCATGAGCAAAGATAGAAAGCTTGGCTCCGCCTAGGAAAATGTTGAAGATGATGGAGAGAGAAGCTGCAAATTCCAGTCAGTGCCCAGAACTTTGAGATACTCTGCAATAAAAGTTCTCAGTCATTTCATATAAAACCACACGGATCCTTCACCCTCCAGAGATGGCTGTGTCTCAGCTCTGGGTTGTGTTGTTGGTGTTAACGGGTAAGGAGGTGCCTGAACTGTGAGGTTACAATGATGTACATGTGTCTGCTTCTCAGTCTCTGTCTGTCTTTGTCTCTCTCCTTCTCACTCTGTATTTCTTTCTCTGTCTCTCATTCACTCTCGCTCTGCCTCTCTGCCTCCATCTGGTCCCCACCGCTCTCTCTCTCTCTCTCTCTCTGTCTGTCTGCCCACTTCTACCTCTTCTTGTTGATAACGATATAGACAGTTTCCCTGTGCTAATCTCTCTCTTTCACTCTCTCTCCCTCCCTCTCTGTTTTACAGATGTGGGGGCCGTGTTGATCCAACAGACTCCCTCTTCCATATCCCATTCCCCAGGCTCTCCAGTCAGGATCGAGTGTACTTACACTGAAGCAATAGCTAGCTCTGTTTTCTACTGGTACCGATGGCATCTGGACCGTGAGCCCGAGAACCTTTTCTATTCCTACGGTGCTGGAACGGTCACTCCCTCCGGTGAGGTGGACGGTTTCACCGCCAGGAGACCCGACAACACCCATTTTTACCTGGAGTCCTCCAGCCTGTTGGTGAATCAATCAGCCGTGTATTACTGTGTCTGGAGTCAGCACAGTGACTCAGAAAGGCGCCGGAGTTCAGCAAAAACTCTAAACATTGACAGAGCTCACTTGTGGGAGATAGACCTGTCTATCTGGGGTGTCATTCTATCACTCTGACTATCTGTCAGTTTCTATGTCTACTTTTGAATGAACTGGCTCTTTGACAGAGTTGTCTAACTAGTTCCCATTCACTGACTAGTTCTCCATTGCACTAATAAATCTCCCCTTCATCTACTTCTCCAATTGACATCTGGAAGTTACTATTGGATGGTCTTCCACCGCCCTTTCAGTCAGTGCCCTCCACATGATAACAATTCACTGAGGAGAAAGATTCCACTCATCTCCCACTCTGGTTCCTTTCCCAATGACCTTCAATTCTTGGTCCCTGGTTTATCGACCCTCCTGACAGTAGATACTACCCTCTGGATACTGTTTCTCTATCAAGACACTTCTGACCACGTCTTTCAAATCTCCCCTTATCCTCATTACTCTAATGGACACAAGTCCATACAAATTGGAAATGGTTGATCTTGGAACCTTTAATCATGTCCCTGATGATTCATACAGTGCAAAGGCGAAAAACCTCTCCAGATCCGTCTCTGACTGGAACACCTGCCTCCAGACGGCGGCTTCAGCATCTGTTCAAAACTGTTAACCCATTTGTCTCTCAGTCTCTCGGGGTCTTTTGAAGAATTTTCACATTGACTGGAGTTCAGTGCGGTGAAGAACTTAACCCTTTAACTCCCGTTGATCGCAAGGGGGGAAATGAAACTGTCTTGGCCCTGAAACAAGGCAGCAGGTTGACGGGTCTTATTGGATCATAGAATCATGCAGGACAAATCCAGGGTATTCAGCCCATCGATCCTGGCCTAGCTGTTCGAAAGACGACCTCCTCCCATCTCTCTTTATCTTACCCTATCAACAGATTCTTCAATTACTTTCTCACTCATGTATTTATTCAGCTTCCCCCTTAACTGCATCGTCTCTATTCGACCTCAACCCAATGCATTTGGTCGCCCATTCAACATTATCTCCACTCCCTGAGAAAAAGAACCTCCTCCTGAATTCCCAGTTGGATTTATTAAGGACTACCTTACATTTATGATCCTTGGTTTTCATCTTCCCTGTCCAATTGTTCCCACTCCCTGTTCTTTCTGAATAACCCTGCACTTGAACTTGCAGCTTGTCTGCCTCCTTCCCTGCATTACAACAGTGACTGCATTTCAAAATGTATTTGACTGGTTGAGGCTGGAGTGAAGCAGAGAACCGTCGGGCCGAATGGCGCCGATCTGTGCATTAACTTCCATCTAGTTCTGTGCCACAAGCGCCAACACGAGTCGAGTAGGAGAATATAACTCATGACTGAAAGAGGTTCAGGGTCTGACACTGAATGGCCTGCAGAATCGGAGCTTGCAGTTACACCTGGAGCCACTAGGTGCCAGTGTTACTCCACTGAGTTCAATTCCCACCGGGGCAGAAATGCAATTTAAATTCAATTAATTAAATAAATAAAAATTTGTCATGGAAAGTATGAGTAATCCTGAACATGGAGTGTCTTAAAAACCCAACGTCTTCATTGATTACCTTCAGGGAAGGAAATCCGCCACTCCTACCCGGTCTGGCCTATATGTGACTGCAGACCCACAGCAATGTGGTTGACTATTAACTGCCCTCTGATCTGGCCCAGCAGGTATTTCCGAAGATGGTTCACCACCACCTTCTCAGGTGCAATAAGGGATGGGCACACTCTCTGGGTATAGAGGGTTGTTTCCCTGAATTGTACTCTATCAAATCCCTTTCTGAAATGTGAACACCTCTATTCAATCTCCCCCTATCCCCTTGTGTTGTCTCATTCTCCGACATTGCTATGTAATGTAATGGGGTGGAGCAGAGTGTCGCAGTAAGTGACTGCCAATCACAATGACAACCGGATGCTGGGTATTTAATTGAACACAATATAGAAACCGACTGCAAGTGTGTTGTTGAAAACTCCACACGTTCACACATCGAGTTAGTATCGAATGAAGAAATCATGTTGCATGAAGTTCTCTGTCTAATCGTGATGGCTGCATTCTTCCCACGTAAGTCAAAGTCAGAAACTGTGCACAATAATGTATTGTAATGTCAGCGGTGATTCTGTTCTGGAACACTCCTGTGTCTGACTCTCACTCCAGAACACTTCAGCTCAAAGTCAGGGCTGACAACCCAGGTGTCAGGACTGAGGGAGTGCTGCACTTTCGCAGAGGCAGTACTGAGGGAGTAACTACATTGGTTGCAAAGCCCTTTCTGAGGTCCTGAGGTCCTGAACGGCGCTATATTAATGTATTCCCTCTCTTTCTGATAATGCAGCCCCTGCTCCAATCCATTATAGACTGAAATAATAATTTAATCGATGTTCCATTCCACAGGAATACTCGCCTCCTATGTGGAACAGACACCCCCGATCCTATCGATTGCTGCAGGAGAGTCGACAACACTCAGATGCACGCTGACCAATACTGCATATTACTATATGTACTGGTACAGACAACAACCAGACAGGGCACTGGAAGCTCTGTTCCATTCTGCTACAGAAGGGTCTGTCACTAATTACACGTCCGAGTCATTTAAGGCAGTCAGAGCCAGCAATACACTGTTTACTTTGGCACTGAAAGACGCCGCTCCATCTCTCACCGCTGTCTATTTCTGCACTTGTAGTACCGCACAGTGCTTGAGAAAGCGGATCCGCAGCTGCAAAAACCTGCAGCAGATGAACGGGAGTTCAGTGCTCATCATCCACCGGCAGGGGGCAGCAGTGGATTGGAACTCAGTGCTCATCATTCACCAGCAGGGGGCAGCAGTAGATTGAATGTCAGTGCTCATCTTCCACCGGCAGGGGGCGGCAGTAGACTGACTTCTCATTTACTGGAACCAGATCAATGAATCATCTTGGAGAACAGCACAGAAGGAGACCATTTGGCCCATCTTCCCCGTACTGGCTTATTTGAAAGAACTTCCAGTTAATGCTCTTCCCCCCTGCTACTTCCCCATAGCCGTGCACATTGATTCCATTCACGTGTACAATCCATTGCCTTTTGAACGTTCTTGTTCAAAGTGCTTCCAACACCCTTTCAGACAGTGCTAGCCACATCATAACAACTCGCTGCTTAAATAAATCATCACAACTCCCCCCCTTCCCCCACTAATTCATCTGCCAGTTACATTTAATCAATGTCTCCTGGTTGCCTTCTGCCTATAGAAGCAGCTTCTGTTCATTTACATTAAAAAAAAACATTCTTTATTGAGATGTGAGCATCGCTGACCAGTCCAACATTGGCTATCCATCCCAAATTGCGCTTGAGAAGGTGGTGGCGAGCTGCCTTCTTGAACCACTGCAGTCCATGTGGGGTAGGTCCACCCACAGTCCTGTTAGGAAGGGAGTTCCAGGAGTTTGACCCAGAGACAGTGAAGGAACGGCGAGGAAGTTCCAAGTCAGGATGGCATGTGGCTTGAAGGGGAACCTGCAGGTGGTGATGTTCCCATGCATCTGCTGTCCTTGTCCTTCTAGGTGGCAGAGGTCGCGGGTAGGGAAGGTGTTGTCGAAGGAGCCTTTGAGAGTTGCTGCAGTGCATTTTGTATATAGTCCACACTGCTACCACAGTGCGTTGGTGGTGGAGGGAGTGAATGTGTGTGGATAGGGTGCCAATCAAGCGGGCTGTTTTGTCCTGGATAGTGTCGACCTTCTTCAGTGTTGTTGGAGCTGCAATCGAGTGGAGAGTATTCCAACACACTCCTGACTTGTACCTTATAGATGGTGGACAGGCTTTGGGGAGTCAGGAGGTGAGGTACTCAAGACTCAACGTGCGCTGCCTGAGTGGATAGAACTCTCCTCTCTGAGTTAGAAGGACCCACTCCACAGACTGGAGACAATGAAAAGGCTGTCACTTTAGTGCCAAAAAACTGCAGGTAAGTCAAAACAAATCCACCGAGCAAAAATGTCGGACACAAATGCATATTTCACACTATTTTCTCTGATTAAGCAGAATTAACGCACACAATTTTGAATGCAACACAAACGCCACAAATTGATGCTAAACCATTTATAAAAAGTCTGGTTTGCCCGCAACTGGTGTAGCGTGTCCACTTCTGTACATAACATTGTAGGAAGGATGGAGAGGTTGCAAAGGAGATTTAAGAGGAGGTGACCGGGCGTGAGGGATTTCAGCGTTGTGGAGATGTGGGAGAAGCTGTTCATTGGAACAGACAACTTTACCAAAAGTCCCAGAGCCCAATCCAGAAGGTTAGGGGTGCGATGATGGAACCCGCCACTGCTTATCCAATCCACACACTTTGGAATTTTTCCTATTTCATCCATGATCTTCACACTTCATGTAAAGTGCATCTATGGAATAGTTAAGTTGTCCCCCCCACTCCTGGTCTAACCATTAACACTTCCATTGTTACCGAGTCCTGATGGATATTTAAGAAAAATAGTGAACATTTACTCTTGTAACATCTCAGCTTTTATGAAATGACCCTCCCAGCAATGCACACATCCCATGACTGAATACATTCGGATACAATTGGAAGTGAGCAAGCTTGATAATGATGGTGGAGTGAACATCTCTTTATGGTGATGAGGCTGCTGAGGGTGAGGCTGACACAGATACTGGCGGTCGGGACGAGGGTGATAATGTGTCCTCAGATGGTAATGATGAGAGTGAGGATGGTGTCAGGATGAATGTGGTTATGATCAGGGGAGTACTGAAGGTATTGATGATCCCAACACACCCGCCCATTTAATCACCTCTCCACCACAGAAGATAGTTTACATCACATTTACTCCCTTCCTTTCTGCAACTTTCAAAGACATAAAACAGAACTGCAGGCCCAGAAACCGATGAGCTAAGGGTCAAACATTGGTCCCTCCCCAGAAATGACGAGTCCTCGGGAGACCATGAACAAAGAAAGAAAGCTTGGCTTCGCCTAGGGAAATGTTGAAGATGATGGAGACGGAAGCTGTAAATTCCAGTCAGTGCCCAAAACTTTGAGATACTCTGCAATAAAAGTGCTCAGTCATTTCATTTAAAACCACACGGATCCTTCACCCTCCGGAGATGGCTGTGTCTCAGCTCTGGGTTGTGTTGTTGGTGTTAACGGGTAAGGAGGCGTCTGAAATGTGAGGTTACAATGATGTACATGTGTCTCTGCTTATCAGTCTCTGTCTTTCTTTTTCTCTCTCCTTCTCCCTCTGTATTTCTTTCTCTGTCTCTCATTCTCTCTCTCTCTCTCTCTCTCTCTCTGCCTTTGTCTCTGCCTCTAACTGGTCCCCACCGCTCTCTCTCTCTGTCTGTCTGCCCACTTCTACCTCTTCTTTTTGATAACGATATAGACATTGTCCCTGGGTTATTCTCTCTCTTTCTCTCTCTCTCTCCCTCTCTGTTTTACAGATGTGGGGGCCGTGTTGATCCAACAGACTCCCGCTTCCATATCCCATTCCCCAGGCTCTCCAGTCAGGATCGAGTGTATTTACACTGAAGCAACAGCTAGCTCTGTTTTCAACTGGTACCGATGGCATCTGGACCGTGAGTCCGAGAACCATTTCTATTCCTACCCCGCCGGAACGATCACCCCCTCCGGAGAGGTGGACGGTTTCACTGCCAGGAGACCCAACAACAGCCATTTTTACCTTGAGTCCTCCAGCCTGTGGGTGAATCAATCAGCCGTGTATTACTGTGCCTGGAGACAGCACAGTGACTCAGAAAGGCGCCGGAGTTCAGCAAAAACTCTAAACATTGACAGAGCTCACTTGTGGGAGATAGACCTGTCTATCTGGGATGTCATTCTATCACTCTGACTATCTGTCAGTTTCTATGTCTGCTGTTGAATGAACTGGCTCTTTGAAAGAGTTTTCTAACTCGTTCCCATTCACTGACTAGTTCTCCATTGCACTAATAAATCTCCCCAACATCTGCTTCTCCAATTGACATCTGGAAGTTACTATTGGATGGTCTTCCACCGCCCTTTCAGTCAGTGCCCTCCACATGATAACAATTCACTGAGGAGAAAGATTCCACTCATCTCCCACTCTGGTTCCTTTCCCAATTACCTTCAATTCTTGGTCCCTGGTTTATCGACCCTCCTGACAGTAGATACGACCCTCTGGATACAGTTTCTCTATCAAGACACTTCTAACCACATCTTGAAAATCTCCCCTTACCCTCATTACTCTAATGGACACAAGTCCATACAAATAGGAAATGGTTGATCTTGGAACCTTTAATCATGTCTCTGATGATTCATACAGTGCAAAGTCGAAACACCTCTCCAGATTCGTCTCTGACTGGAACACCTGCCTCCAGACGGCGGCTTCAGCATCTGTTCAAAACTGTTAACCCATTTGTCTCTCAGTCTCTCGGGGTCTTTTGAAGAATTTTCACATTGACTGCAGTTCAGTGTGGTGAAGAACTTAGCCCTTTAACTCCCGTTTAGCACAAGGGGGGGAAATGAAACTGTCTTGACCCTGAAACAAGGCAGCAAGTTGACGGCTCTTATTGGATCATAGAATCATGCAGGACACATCCAGGGTATTCAGTCCATCGATACTGGCCTCGCTGTCCGAAAGAGCGACCTCCTCCCATCTCTCTTCATCTTACCCTATCAACAGATTCTTCAATTACTTTCTCACTCATGTATTTATTCAGCTCCCCACTAAACTGCATCGTCTCTATTCGACCTCAACCCATTCCATTGGTCGCTAATTCCACATTCTCACCGCTCCCTGGATTAAAGAACCTCCTCCTGAATTCCCAATTGGATTTATTAAGGACTACCTTACATTTATGATCCCTGGTTTTCATCTTCCCTGTCCAATTACTGCCACTCCCTGTTCTTTCTGATTAACCCTGCACTTGATCTTGCAGCTTGTCTGTCTCCTTCCTACCATTACAACAGTTACTGCATTTCAAAATACATTTGACTGGTTGAGGCTGGAGTGAAGCAGAGAGCTGTGGGGCCGAATGGCGCGGATCTGTGCATTAGCTTCCATCGACTTCTGTGCCACAAGCGCCAACACGAGTCGAGTAGAAGATTATAACTAATGACTGAAACAGGTTCAGGGTCTGACACTGAAACGCCTGATGAATCGGTGCTTGCAGTTACACCTGGAGCCACTAGGTGCCAGTGTTACTCCACTGTCGCCGCTGCCGAGAACATGCTCAGACAGAGTGAGCTTTACCCACAGCAGCTCCACAGGTCAACTTGGCTGCTTCTGAAATGTTTCACTTCTCAACTATTTCACACAAAATATTCCGGCAATGGAAGATGAGGTAGATGAGTTTTTAATCTGATCGTTTACGGGTCATTAAGTATCAATTATGTCAGTGCAACCTTGAAATATTTGCACCCAGATGCCAGTTTGTAGATTTCCAGGTTCTATTTTACAATTGCACTGTCCCAGGTGTTTGTAGGAAACTAGGAGAGAGGCTGAATGTCCATCCTGACTTTCGCACAACTCCCACATCTATCGTGCCAAGTGTAAAGTAACATTTTCCCCCCATGCTCCCTGTTTCCAGGTTGAATAACGGGAGATCTGGTGCTCACTTCATGTGATCAAGTGAGAGACAGTTTTCAGAACAGAAGGCTTCACACTGACATGTTGTGATATCCTCACCCTGCCGGTGGAAGGGCTGTATTAATCAGGTCTGTTCATTGAGGAGGTGAAACTCAGTATGTTGAGGTTTTAAGAGCGGATTTGCTTTTGCAGAACATTGCAAAACATTAAATTAACACAGAAGCTGGAGAGAGTTCACCTTCTTAGGCAGTTCCCCGGGGTTGAGGATGACTTGCTTCCACTCCGGTTCAATGGGTTCTGAGATGGCTGATGAGTCCAGTGTATGATCTGCAGACTCTGGCACATGAGGGGCAGGTGGTGCTTGTAGGATCAGGTAGGTGATTAGTTTGCAGGTTTGTGCGCTCCCTACGATGCCTCGGCCTTACCTCTGCATGTTCCTTAAGTTCCTCGAGGTGTCCAATGCCTTCCCGTTTGTCCTTTCTCCATCTGGGCTTGGTCAGGAGCCAGGGTCTCCAAGGAGTCGACGTGGATGTTTCATCTCTCCAGGGATGTTGTGAGGACATCTCTGAAGCATTCCCGCTGTCCTCCTGGGAGTCTCCTGCCACGACCAAGTTCTGAGTAGATCAGTTGCTATGAGGAGTCTGGTGGCAGGAATGTGAATGACATGTCCCAGCCAGTGGAGCTGGTGTGGGGTGTTTCGCGCCCTGACACTAGACAGGTTGGTTTGGGAGAGGACGATGCTGTTGGACTATCTGTCTTGCCACTGGATTTGGTGGATAATGCGGAGGCACCTCTGGTGCTACTTCTCCTGTGCTTCGAGGTGTCTACTGTCGGTTCTCCAAGGTAAGGTCAGTGTGGAGGTGTATTTGTGAGCAGTGACTGATGGGACAAAGCAGTTCAGAGTTATCCACTGTCTGGACAAAGAATCACACACAGACTGACCTCAAACTCATGTAATTTTACCAAGGAGTCAAAGAGCAGGGCCTGATCCATAGTTTTATCCTCATGTACCTGGGTTCCACACTTGGACTGTACATATTTTTTGGTATCCAACCTCCTTGGTTAAAACACACTGGGTGCACTGTGAACATTTCAGGTCTCCTCATACCTTGGTTAGACTTCATTTGGAGAACCGTGCACAGTTCTGGTCTCATTATACTTTGGTTGGACGAAGACTGGAGCACTGTGCACAGTTCTGACCACATTTAGATCACGGTATAATTATACATAACAGTAAGGATCGAACAGGCTGGGGTCCTTCTCCAGAAATGAGGGGTGCCCAGATAAGAAGTCTTTAATATTATTCATAGGTTTGATAGGATAGATGTAGAGAAGATATTTTCACTTGAGGCCCAAGACCAAAATTATAAGCTATAAAATAGTCACGAAAAATCCAAATTCAGGACAAACCTCATTTCCCAGAGATTGGTGAGAATGGGGAACTAACCACCATAGGCAGTGGTAGAGGCAAATAGTATTCAGTGGGAAACCAGTAGACATACGAGGCAGAAAGGATTGACAGGAGATGCTGAGAGGTTGAGATAAAGAGGGATGAAAGGATGTACCTGTGGAACATCAACACCTGTATAGATCCGTTCACCTGATGCTGTGTTCTATATTGTCTGCAATTCTATATAGTCAACGTCAGTATCTGAAAGAGGGGAGAATGTTGGAAAGCCGATCTGGAACTTCCCAAAGGAGTTCTGCAGCCAAAGAAGTGCTTCTGTTGAATTACAGGCATGTTGGTCTTTGTTGCAAGGGGGATGGGAGTACAAGAATAAGGAAGTCGTATTACACTTGTATTGGGTCTTGGTGAGAACACACCTGGAATACAGTGTGCACATATTTGGACAGGGCTCCGAATGATCGGGCTGCACATGTCAATGAAACAGAACTGCAGTTCCAGAAAGCGATTAACAGGCGTCTAACATTGGTCCCTCCCCGGAAATGAAAGAAAACTGGGTCCCGCCTATCCGAATGATAAAGTGATGGAGAGGGAAGCTGTGAATTTCAGTCAGTGCCCAGAACTTTGAGATATTCGACAATAAAAGTGCTCAGTCATTTCATATAAAACCACACGGATCCTTCACCCTCCAGAGATGTCTGTGTCTCAGCTCTGGGTTGTGTTGTTGGTGTTAACGGGTAAGGAGGTGTCTGAACTGTGAGGTTACAATGATGTACATGTGTCTCTGATTCTCAGTCTCTGTCTGTCTTTGTTTCACTCCTTCTCCCTCTATATTTCTTTCTCTGTCTCTCATTCTCTCTCTCTCTCTCTCTTTGCCTTCATCTCAGCCTCTCTGCCTCTAACTGGTCCCCACCGCTCTCACTCTCTCTGTCTGCCACTTCTACCTCTTCTTGTTGATAACAATATCGACATTGTCCCTGGGTTAATCTCTCTCTTTCTCTCTCTCTCTCCCTCTCTGTTTTACAGATGTGGGGGCCGTGTCGATCCAACAGACTCCCACTTCCATATCTCATTCCCCAGGCACTCTAGTCAGGATCGAGTGTATTTACACTGAAGCAACAGCTAGCTCTGTTTTCTACTGGTACCGATGGCATCTGGACCGTGAGCCCGAGAACCTTTTCTATTCTTACGCTGCTGGAACGGTCAACCCTTCCGGTGAGGTGGACGGTTTCACTGCCAGCAGACCCGACAACACCCATTTTTACCTGGAGTCCTCCAGCCTGTTGGTGAATCAATCAGCCGTGTATTACTGTGCCTGGAGTCAGCACAGTGACTCAGAAAGGCGCCGGAGTTCAGCAAAAACTCTAAACACTGACAGAGCTCACTTGTGGGAGATAGACCTGTCTATCTGGGCTGTCATTCTATCACTCTGTCTATCTGTCAGTTTTTATGTCTACTGTTGAATGAACTGGCTCTTTGACAGAGTTGTCTAACTAGTTTCCATTCACTGACTAGTTCTCCATTGCACTAATAAATCTCCCCTTCATCTACTTCTCCAATTGACATCTGGAAGTTACTATTGGATGGTCTTCCACCGCCCTTTCAGTCAGTGCCCTCCACATGATAACAATTCACTGAGGAGAAAGATTCCACTCATCTCCCAATCTGGTTCCTTTCCTAATTACCTTCAATTCTTGGTCCCTGGTTTATCGACCCTCCTGACAGTAGATACTACCCTCTGGATACAGTTTCTCTATCAAGACACTTCTGACCACATCTTGAAAATCTCCCCTTATCCTCATTACTCTAATGGACACAAGTCCATACAAATAGGAAATGGTTGATCTTGGAACCTTTAATCATGTCTCTGATGATTCATACAGTGCAAAGTCGAAACACCTCTCCAGATCCGTCTCTGACTGGAACACCTGCCTCCAGACGGCGGCTTCAGCATCTGTTCAAAACTGTTAACCCACTTGTCTCTCAGTCTCTCGGTGTCTTTTGAAGAATTTTCACAATGACTGGAGTTCAGTGCGGTGAAGAACTTAACCCTTTAGCTCCCGTTTAGCACAAGTGGGCGGGGGTGGGTGGGGAATGAAACTGTCTTGGATCTGAAACAAGGCAGCAGGCTGACGGGTCTTATTGGGTCATCATGTCATGCAGGACAAATCCAGGCCATTCAGCCCATCGATCCAGGCCTGGCTGTTCGAAAGAGCGACCTCCTCCCATCTCTCTTCATCTTACCCTATCAACAGATTCTCCTATTCCTTTCTCACTCATGTATTTATTCAGCTCCCCTTTAACTGCATCGTCTCCATTCGACCTCAATCCATTCCATTTGGTCTGTAATTCCACATTCTCACCGCTCCCTGGATTAAAGAACCTCCTCCTGAATTCCCAATTGGATTTATTAAGGACAACCTTACATTTATGATCCCTCGTTTTCATCTTCCCTGTCCAATTACTCCCACTCCCTGTTCTTTCTGAATATCCCTGCACTTGATCTTGCAGCTTGTCTGCCTCCTTCCCGACAGTACAACAGTGACTGCACTTCAAAATGTATTTGACTGGTTGCAGCTTGAGTGAAGCAGAGAGCTGTCTGGCCGAATGGCGCGGAAGAGTGCATTAACTTCCATCTGGTTCTATGCCACAAGCGCAAACGGGAGTCGAGTAGGATGACAAAGCCAATGACTGATACAATTTTAGAGTCTGAGACTGAAACGCCTGCAGAATCGGTGCTTGCAGTTGCACGTGAAGCCACTAGGTGCCAGTGTTACTCTAGTGTCGCCGCTGCCCAGAACATGCTCAGACAGAGTGAGCTTTACCCACAGCAGCTCAACAGGTCAACTTGGCTGCTTCTGAAATGTTTCACTTCTCAACTATTTCACACAAAATATTCTGGCAATGTCAAACAAATCAATGATTTGATATCAGGTAGATGATCTTTAAATCTGATCCTTTTGGGGTCATTAAGTGACATTAATATCAGTCCAACCTTGAAATAGTTGCAGTCAGATGCCAGTTTGTAGATTTCCAGTTTCTATTTTACAATTACATAGTCCCAGGTGTTTGTAGGAAACTAGGAGAGAGCCTGAATGTCCATCCTGACTTTAGCACAACTCCCACATGTATCGTGCCAAGTGTAAAGTAACATTTGCCCCCCATGTTCCCTGTTTCCTGGTGGAAAACGGGAGATCTGGTGCTCACTTCATGTGATCAAGTGAGGGACAGTTTTCAGAACAGAAGGCTTCACAATGACATGTTGTGATATCCTCACACCGCTGGTGGAGGTGCTGTATTAATCAGGTCTGTTCTTTGAGGAGGTGAAACTCAGTATGTTGAGGTTTTAACAGCGGGTTTGCTTTTGCAGAATGGTGCAAAATAATAAATTAACACGGAAGCTGGAGAGAGTTCACCTTCTTAGGCAGTTCCCCGGAGTTGAGGATGACTTGCTTCCACTCCGGTTCAATGGGTTCTGAGATGGCTGATGAGTTCAGTGTATGATCTGCAGACTCTGTCACATGAGGGGCAGGTGGTGCTTTGAGGATCAGGCAGGTGAGTAGTTTGCAGGTTTGTGCGCTCCCTCCGATGCCTCGGCCTTACCTCTGCATGTTCCTTAAGTTCCTCGAGGAGTCCAATGCCTTCCCGTATGTAATTTCTCCAACTGGGATGTTCAGGAGCCAGGGTCTCCAAGGAGTCGACGCGGATGTTTCATCTCTCCAGGGATCCTGTGAGGACATCTCTAAAGCGTTTCCGCTGTCCTCCTGGGAGTCTCCTGACACGGCTAAGTTCTGAGTAGAACTGCTGCTTTGGGGAGTCTGGTGGCAGGAATGTGAATGTCATGTCCCAGCCAGTGGAGCTGGTTTTGGGTGATTCGCGCCCTGACACTAGACAGGTTGGTTTGGGAGAGGACGATGCTGTTGGACTACCTGTCTTGCCACTGGATTTGGAGGTTAATGCGGAGGCATCTCTGGTGTTACTTCTCCTGTGCCTTGAGGTGTCTACTGTAGGATCTCCAAGGTAAGGTCAATGTGGAGGTGTATTTATGTAAAGTGACTGATGGGACAAAGCAGTTCAGAGCTATCCACTGTCTAGACAAAGAACCACACACAGACTGACCTCAAACTCACGTAATTTTTCCAAGAACTCAGAGAGCAGGGCCTCATCCACAGTTTTATCTTCATGTACCTGGGTTCCAAAATTGGAATTTGCACATGTTTGGCCTCCAACCTCCTTGGTTAAAACACACTGGGTGCACTGTGAACATTTCAGGTCTCCTCATACCTTGGTTCGACTTCATTTGGAGAACTGTGCACTGTTCCGCTCTCATTATACATTGGTTAGATCACAACTGGAGCACTATGCACAGTTCTGGCGTCTATATACATTGGTTAGGCCACATTTAGATCACGGTATAATTATACATAGCAGTAAAGATCGAACAGGCTGGGGTTCTTCTCTAGAAATGAGGGGTGCCCAGATAAAAAGTCTTTAATATTATTAATAGGTTTGATAGGATAGACGTAGACAAGATATTTTCACTTGAGGCTAAAGACCAGAATTATAAGGCATAAGATACTCACTAAAAATCCAAACGTGAATTCAGGACAAACTTCATTCCCCAGAGATTGGTGAGAATGGGGAACTCACCACCACAGGCAGTGGTGGAGGTAAATAGTATTCAGTGGGAAACCAGTAGACATACGAGGCAGAAAGGACTGACAGGAGATGCTGAGAGGTTGAGATAAAGAGGGATGAAAGGATGTATCTGTGGAACATTAGCACCTGTATAGATCCGTTCACCTGATGCTGTGTTCTATATTGTCTGCAATTCTATATAGTCAACGTCAGTATCTGAAAGAGGGGAGAAAGTTGGAAAGCCGATCTGGAACTTCCCAAAGGAGTTCTGCAGCCAATGAAGTGCTTCTGTTGAATTACAGGCATGTTGGTCTTTGTTTCATGGGGGATGGGAGTACAAGAATAAGGAAGTCGTATTACACTTGTATTGGGTCTTGGTGAGAACACACCTGGAGTACTGTGTGCACATATTTGGACAGGGCTCCGAATGATCGGGCTGCAGATGTCAATGAAACAGAATTGCAGTTCCAGAAAGCGATTACCAGGAGTCTAACATTGGTCCCTCCCCGGAAATGAAAGAAAACTGGGTCCCGCCTATCTGTATGATAAAGTGATGGAGAGGGAAGCTGTGAATTTCAGTCAGTGCCCAGAACTTTGAGATACTCTACAATAAAAGTGCTCAGTCACTTCATATAAAACCACACGGATCCTTTACCCTCCAGAGATGGCTGTCTCTCAGCTCTGGGTTGTGTTGTTGGTGTTAACGGGTAAGGAGGTGTCTGAACTGTGAGGTTACAATGATGTACATGTGTCTCTGCTTCTCAGTCTCTGTCTGTCTTTGTCTCTCTCCTTCTCCCTCTATATTTCTTTCTCTGTCTCTCATTCTCTCTCTCTCTCTCTCTTTGCCTTTATCTCTGCCTCTCTGCCTCTAACTGGTCCCCAGCGCTCTCTCTCTCTCTCTCTCTCTTCCCACTTCTACCTCTTCTTGTTTGTAACGATAGAGACAATGTCCCTGGGTAAATCTCTTTCTCTCTCTCTCTGTTTTACAGATGTGGGGGCCGTGTTGATCCAACAGACTCCCGCTTCCATATCCCATTCCCCAGGCTCTCCAGTCAGTATCCAGTGCGTTTACACAAAGGCAGATGTTGGCTCCTATTTCTACTGGTACCGGTGGCATCCGGACCGTGATCCCGAGAACCTTTTCTATTCCAACCTCGCTGGAACGGTCATTCCCTCTGGTGAGGTGGACGGTTTCACCGCCAGGAGACCCGACAACACCCATTTTTACCTGGAGTCCTCCAGCCTGTGGGCGAATCAATCAGCCGTGTATTACTGTGCCTGGAGACTGCACAGTGACTCAGAAAGGCGCCGGAGTTCAGCAAAAACTCTAAAGGGGGAGGAAAGCACTTGTGGGAGATAAACCTGTCTGTCTATCTCAGTGTCTTTCTGTCTCTCTGACTATCTGCGAGTTTCTGTGTCTCTTTGTGCGTCTCTGCATCCATCCATCTATCTATCTATCTATCTATCTATCTATCTATCTATCTATCTATCTATCTATCTATCTATCTATCTATCTATCTGTCTCTCTGTCCAGCTTTGGTTATATTGCACCATTTATCTATCTATTTATCTTGATCATATATATATATTTGCCATCGATTTATCTCTCTGTCTCTCACCTCTCTAAATATGCATCCACCATATATCTGACGTTTATCATCTATCTAACACCATTATTTACACCATACCAGTTTAATTATTGATCTATCATGATTTGTATTTTACTGATAGTGTCATATTCTTGCTCTCCTTCGACTCAGAGTACATCAATACATTATGAATTATTAAAAATGCTGCAGCAATGTGCTCAGGTCCTTCTCGTTAAGGCAGCCTCTACCTGTAAAGAACAGATTCCGAGGTGGGGTAAATGGGTTCATGGTCCTGTTGAATGAGCTGTCGGTGGTATTTGACAAGAGTTACACATAGCTCCCTGTTGTACATGTCCCCAATGACTCACACAAAACAAAAGTGAGACACCTCCCCAGATAGGTCTCTCACTGGAACACCTGCCTCCTGACGGCGGTTTGAGCATCTGTTCAAAACAGTTAACCCACTTCTTCATGACACTGTCGCTTTTCAAAGTATCTAAGATTTCACCCCAATGTAAAACATAACCCTTGAATTGTCGTTTAGCCCAGGGGAAATAAATTTTGATCTGCCTAATACAAACAAGCAACTTGATGTGTCTTATATATTTATAGAATCCTACAGCAGAGCCGAGGCCATTCAGCCCATTGAGCCTGGCCCGGTTTTTCGAAAGAGCTACCCAATACAACACCAATCAGACACAAGCAACGAGAGCCAGATACAGACGGGAAGCATTTCCTTATTCAAGCTCCTTCCGACCAGTGGGTGTTATTATTCTGTCATACCCAGAAGTGAGGGGTCAGAAGGAAACCCTGCTTCCAGTGCTGTCATTTCCGCTCTCTGCTTTATCTTCAGCCGCCTGATATTGGTTCATGAACAGATTCAGCCTTCAGTCTGCAGGATGCAGTTAGTCAAACTCTTCCTAATCGTCTGTTCTCTTCTTCCATGTAGGTATTCATCGTTCATAAAGATACCTCTGCTAAAATACATGCTGTGTTTTCATTCACTACTAACTTCTATCAAACTAGATTGATAAAACATCATTGAAGTCGATTTTCTGTCATTTCTTGAACTACATAACGTAATTTCACTGTAAATAATATTGGCTTAATGAAATTTTTGACTGAATGAAAGTTACTTATATATTCGTGACGCTACTACAGCTATCTTTAACCGATAAGTTTGCCCTAATTCTGGGTTAATTTGTCTCTCTCATATCACTTGCTACATTATTTTTCAATCTCTATATCTATCTGTTTATTATCTATATATCTACCAATATATCATTTAACTATATATTGTCTGCCTATATAGTTATCTAGTATTATCTACTTAACTATTTTGATAGTTATAGTTGGTTATCATATGTCACAATATGTTCTAAACTTTTTAAACTATTCTCCTTATTTCTCAAGGCAAAACTCTAGCAGAGGTGATACACCAGTGGCCAACTCTGGTGGTGGTGAATGGAAGTGAACCAGCAGAATTAAACTGTTCCCGGAATGACAGTAGAAAGAGCATTATGCTGTGGTATCGGCAGTATGCCGGGCAGGGGCTCACCCTAATGGGTCATTCTTACACTGGAAGCTCACCCATTTACGAAGGAAGATTTGAGGAGGAGGTGAAGATTTTGAGGCACGAGGAGAGACGATGCAGCCTGAGGGTCCTCAAGGTGAAGGCTGTGGATGCGGCGGTGTATTACTGTGCAGCCAGTGAGCACAGCGCTGCAGACTGCCTTAATGCCAGTACAAAAACCAACAGGGTGAACAACACAACTGACTGACATACAGGAGCAGTGACAATGGTTAATGTCTCTCCCTGCCTCACCGGCCGTTTTCCAAGCTGGTGATTCCCGGATTCCGGAACCTTCATCAAGGGCTGAATGACAGGGAATAGCAGAAGGTACGAGGAAGAGAGAGAAGGAAAGAGAGAGATGTGTCTCAGATCCTCTGCAAAATTTCAAAGTCCTCGTCTACACTGTTTAATTTCTGGCACTGAGTATGTTAAAACTGAGTCACAGTCTCTGTCCTGTACTTGATTAATTTGAAGTTTAATTAATGATCTAAATAAGACAGATAGTTAGCATCACCATTGTGAAGTGATGTATAGAGTATCAATCATCTACAAGGCACAAGGTAGGAGTGTGATGGAATACTCTCCACTTGCCTGGATGGGTGCAGCTCCAACAACACTCAGGAAGCTCAACACCATCCAGGACATAGCAGCCCGGTCGTTCAGCAACCCATCTACCACCTTCAACACTCACTTCCTACACCACAGTGGAAGCAGTGTGTACCATCGACATTATACACTGCAGCAAAGCATCGAGTGTCCTAAGACAGCACCTTCCAAACCCACCAACTCCATCACATGGAAGGGCAAGGGCAGTAGACTCATGGGAACACCACCACCTGCATGTTCCCCTCCAAGTCCTACACCATCCTGACTTGGAACTATATCGCCGTTTCTTCACTGTCACTGGGTCAAAATCCTGGAACTCCCTTCCTAACAGCACTGTGGGTGTACCTATCCGACATGCACTGCAGCGGTTCAAGAAGGCAGCTCACCACCACCTTCTCTAGGGCAATCAGTATTGTGAAATAATTGCTGGCCTTGCAAAAGAAATTCACGTCCCATGAACGAATAAGAAAAGATATATATATATATAAGGTCTTCCACGACTTCAAGATGCCCCAAAACAGCCAATTAACAACTGGAAAATGATGGTCAGATCCTCTGCTATCTCTTCTCTTGCTTTAATTTATTTTTATTCATTCTGGGTGCCTGGGTCTGAGAAAGTCAGTAGTTATTCATCATCACTCATTGCCCTGGAGAAGGTGCGTGATGCCTTGTAGATAACTGAAGAGTTTGCTAGGTCATTTCAGAGAGCAGTGTACTTAAAACACGGAAGCCAATTGGTGTGCTGCACCATGCCATAGGCAGCATAAAGAGGCAGATAGATAGCTAGGAAGGCAGACAGACAGACATTAGATAGATAGATAGATAGACCGACAGATAGATCGATAGACAGACAGATAGATAGATAGATAGACCGACAGATAGATCGATAGACAGACAGATAGGTAGCTAGGAAGTCAGACAGACAGACATTAGATAGATAGATAGATAGATAGATAGATAGATAGATAGATAGATAGATAGATAGATAGACAGACCGACAGATAGATCGATAGACAGACAGATAGGTAGCTAGGAAGTCAGACAGACAGACATTAGATAGATAGATAGATAGATAGATAGATAGATAGATAGATAGATAGACAGACCGACAGATAGATCGATAGACAGACAGATAGATAGCTAGGAAGGCAGACAGACAGACATTAGATAGATAGATAGATAGATAGATAGATAGATAGATAGATAGATAGATAGATAGATAGATCGACCGACAGATAGATCGATAGACAGACAGATAGGTAGCTAGGAAGTCAGACAGACAGACATTACATAGACAGACAGACAGATAGATAGTTAGACAGACAGATAGATAGCGAGGAAGGCAGAGAGACTGCCATTAGATAGATAGATCGATAGACAGATAGATAGATAGACAGACATTTGATCGATAGACAGGCAGATAGATCGACAGACAGACAGATTGGTAGATAGACAGACAGATAGATAGATAGATAGATAGATAGATAGATAGATAGATAGATAGGAAGGTAGAATGGCAGATGGCAGATAGATAGACAGACAGATAGATCGATAGACAGACATATAGATAGTCAAACAGATAGATAGATAGATAGATAGATAGATAGATAGATAGATAGATAGATAGATAGATAGATAGATGGATGGATGGAAAGGCAGAGAGACAGAAATTAGATAGATAGATATACAGACAGATAAATAGAAAGACAGATGGGTAGACAGATAGGCAGACAGATAGATCGATTGACAGACAGATTGATTGATAGACAGACAGATAGGTAGACAGATAGATAGGCAAATGGTCAAATAGATAGATAGACAGACAGATATGCAAATAGGTAAATATGAAGACAGACAGACAAAAAGATAGGTAGGTAGACAGACAGACGGATTCATACAGATAGAGAGACAAACTGACACAGATCGAGAGACAGACACACAGCCATGCAGATAGATAGATATAGAGAAAGTTAGACAGATAGCTACAGTGATAGATAGATAGATAGCTATATAGATAGACAGACAGGCATATCTTTTTCTCCCTCTCTCCATCTATCTCTATCACTGCCTCTCTTTTTCTCTAACTGTTTTTCTCCATATCATCCTCTGTGACTCTGTCTCTCTCTCATTCCTTGGCACTTTCACATACACTCTATCACTCCAATAGTCTCATAGAAAGTTTAAGGCACAGAAAGAGGCCACTTGGCCCATCACATCAGTGCCGGCCGAAAAACGATCCACCTATTCTAATCACACCTTCCAGCATTTGGTCCGTAGCCCTGCAGATTACAGCACTTGAGGTGCAAATCCAGACTCCTTTTGAATGAGTTGAGGGTCTCTGCCTCAACTACCCTTTCAGGCAGTGAGTTCCAGACCATCACCACCCTCTGGGTGAAAAATGATTTTCCTTATCTCCCCTCTAATTCTTCTACCAATCACTTTAAATCTATGGTCCCTCATCACTGACCTCTCTGCCAAGGTGAATAGACCCTTCACATGCACTCTATCCAGGCCCCTTCAATATTTTGTACATTTCAATCAGATCTCCCCGCAGCTTTCTCTGTTCCAAGGAGAACAACCTCGGCCTATCCAATCTTTCCTCATAGCTGCATTTTCAGTTCGGGAAACATGCTTGTTAATCTCCTTTGTAACCTCTCTAGTGCAATTACATTCTTTCTGTAATGAGGTGACCAGAACTTCACACATACTCAAGTTGTGGCCTAACCAATGAGTTATGCAGTTCCAGCATAACCTCCCCGCTCTTGTATTCTATACCTCAGCTAATGAAGGAAAGGATTCCATATGCCTTCTTAACCACCTTATCGACCTGTCCTGTTACCTTCAGGGATCTGTAGACATTCACTGCAAGGTCCCTCACTTCCTCTGCACTTCTCAGTATTTTCCCATTAATCGTGTATTCCTTTGCCTTGTTTGACCTCCCCAAATGCATCACCTCACACCTCTCCAAGTTGGATTCCCTTTGCCACTGTTCTGCCCATCTGACAAGACCATCAATATCTTCCTGCAGCCTACAGCTATCCACCTCGCGATCTACCACACGGCTAATCCTTGTGTTGTCTACATACATTTGGATTATGCCCCCCTACATTTACATCCAAATCGTTAATAAATACCACAAAAAGCAGGGAACCCAGTACTGAGCCCTGTGCAACGCCACTGCAAACAGCCCTCCAGTCGCTAAAAGACCCATCAACAATTACCCTTTGTTTCCTGGCACTGAGCCAATTTTGTATCCACCTTGCTGCATTTCCCTGGATCCCATGGGATTTTGTTTTTTTTTGAACCAGTCTGCCATGTGCAGCCTTTTCAAAAGCCTTGCTAAAATCCAGGTAGACCACGTCAACTGCACTACCCTCATCTATCTTCCTTGTTACTTCTTCAAAAAATTCGATCAAATTGATCAAACAAGAACGTCCCTTAACAAATCTATGCTGACTATCCTGGATTAATCTGTGCCTTTCTAAGTGACAGTTTATCCTGTCTCCCAGAATAGATTGCAATACTTTGCTCATTACGGAGGTCAGACTGACTGGCCTGTAATTAGTCAGTCTATCCTTCCCTCCCTTTTTAAACGGAGGCACAACGTTAACAATTCTCCAATCCTCCGGCGCCACACCTGTGAGGACTGCAAAAAGATGGTCAGACCCTCTGCTATTTCTTCTCTTGCTTCTATTTGCAGCCTAGGATTCATTTCATCCTGCCCTGGTGATTTATCAACTTTCAAGGATGCTAATCCCATTAATGTTTCCTCCCTCAGCTTCGCTCCCTTAAACCCAGAGCAACCAGCAGAAAGTGTCTTAGATCCGCCGCAAACATGCCATTCAATTTCATCGACGTTTGCTATTTTCCTTCTGTCGCTGAGTATGTTTAAATTCTGTCACAATCACTGTTTTACATTTGATCAACTGATTAATGATCTCAACAAGACTGTGCGGCGGTGACTTGTGAAATCAGCAATCAATTATTGAATATAAGACAGTGAACTCATTAATCTGTTCCCCCTTTTTTGGCAACAAAATTGTTAAGAATATACTGTTAACCATATAACATCTACACCCACTTTTACTCATGTAGATTTCACTATTCTGCTTTACATCTGTACAGATACTGGCAGGAAATTAGGACAAAGACTGAATTTGTATCGTTAATTCTGCGGGTAATAATCCTCTGCAGGAGAGGATGAAACACTGAGAAGGAGGATGAATTTCGGGAAGTGACTTGAAGAAGCCCACAGCATGGGTTTCACTGGGAAAGTAACAAACACAGCTTGTTGCAGTTGCACCATGCTGCCACTGGTCGGCGCAGTGGCTCCACTATATTTCGCGCCACCACAGGCTTTGGCGCCGCTGATCAATGAGTCAATTCCTCTGCTTCTGCAATCTTTTCACTTTAAAGGCTAAATGCAGTTAGATTGCCACTTTACAGTGATGTTATATGAGCCGCTGCCATCGAACTATCCACCTTCTCTTCCTCCACTACTGATTTTCATTTGCAAAAGGATGTTAATAATCCCCTGTTGTGCACCATAAGCTCTGGAGTCACTCAAAGCAGTTATCGTTGCACCGCCCCTTGTTTTTTTCACCTACCCTCTCCAACACCTCGCTACCTTCAGAATTTCCCTCGCCGCAGCATGAAAGCAAGCTCACAAAGGGACGGGAATGAAGATATTGGCAGCAGAGTAGAAAGTGGGGTGGAAGGAGGGAAATGGAGAGAAGAAACAAGTGGAAAGGGGCGGAAGGAAGCAAACAAAAGAATGGGGGACAACTTAAAGGTAGGGGCGGGGATCATTGCCTTGAGATAACTTCCTCCTATGACGGTCCGCTCTGCCTACGCCTCATCTCTCTCCCTCCCTTAAAACCCAGAGTAACCAGCAGAAAGTCTCTCAGATCCACCGCAAACATGCCTTTCAGTTTCATCGTCTTTGCTATTTCCCTTCTGGCGCTGAGTAGGTTAAAATTCTGTTCCAATCACTCTTCTACATTTGTTTAACTGAAAGGGATGATTAATGATCTCAATAAAACTGTGAAATTCAGCAATCAATCATTTAATATAAGATAGTGAACTCTATCCCCTAGTCCCCTCGTTTGGGAAGATGATGTTAACTCTTTAATGTTTGCACCCACTTGCAAGCTTGTGGATTCCACAATTCTATTTTACAGTTGTAAAGATCCAGGTTCTTGTAGGAAATTAGGACACAGACCGAATTTCCGTCATTAATTTGGTGCAACACCGACGTCCATCGTCTCAATTGTAACTCCATCGATACTAGTTCATTCCCTCTAATTTCTCTTTCTAGGTGTTTGCCGGGGTGATGTGATACATCAATGGCCTCTGTCACTGGCTGTTAAACAACCAGGACCCGTGGAAATGAACTGTCTGCAGATAGCAAAGATTCGCAACTCCATGGACTGGTATCGTCAGTCCCCCGGCAGAGGATTCCTGTTAATCGGGTTTAACTTTCTAAGCAATGAACCTCAGTATGAAGATGGTTTTAAGAGCGGGTTTGTTATTACCAGGACTCTGGACAATACGAAATCCACTCTGACGATCGAGAGTGTGAACGCCACGGACGAGGCGGTGTATTTCTGTGCAGCTGGTGATGGGACACAGCGGTTCAGAGTCATTGGCCGCCTTGACAAAAACCCTCACATGTCTCCCTTCAAACGGGTGCATTTAACCCAGCATTCGGTGTAGAGGAGCTCTGGGTGAGGGATGCGGATCTGCATCTGTTCAGTGCCCGTTCGAGTCGCAGAACGCCCATGTTCTAACTCCCCACAACCTCCAGACAGGCAACACACACTGTCTGTGCCCACACCTGAATAATGGCCCTTTGAAATACAATTCAACCCGAACCTCAGATAGACCACACCTGGACAATTATGCACACTGGGCACAATTCTCAGCCCGATATGCCTTGTGTAGATGACGCCTGAAGTGCTGAGGACAGTTCAGACTTACAAATACCTTACTTAGAGCGCTTCTGGAACCCTGTGTACAGTTCTGGTCTTCATCGACCTTGGTTGGTCCAAATCTGCAGTGCTGTGCGGAGTGCTGGTCTCCATATTACACTGAGAGGTACGAGCAGAAGTGCAAAATGATTTACAAGAATGATACCAGAGCACAAAGGTTATAACTATCAGGAAAGATAGAAAAGTCTGGGATTCTTTTCCCCAGTCAAGAGAAGGCTGAGGGGTGACCTGATAGAGGTGTTCAAGATTATGAAGGAATATGATAGGGTAGAGGTGAGAAGATGTCTGCACTTGTAGGGAAGGCCAGGAATACATCATACTCACTAATAACTCCCAGAAATGAATTTATACAGAGTGGTGAGAATGTGGAATTCGGTGGCACACAGAAAAAAATGATGTGTATAACCAGATATATGTAAATGGATGCTGGATAAAAACATTAGGGAGCAGGAAATAGCACGTCATACTGATAGGGATGGATGAAGACATTGTTTATGTTCTTTCATCAGATGTGGGAATAAAATGTGAGAATAAGCTAACCAGCAATATAAACACAGATGGTAGGAGCTTTTACATAGAAAGCAAGAGAGTAGCTAAAGTTGACGTTGGGCCCTTAGAGGTAAAGACAGGAGAAATCACCATGGGGAATGGGGAAATGGCAGTGGAATTGAACTAATATTTTGTACCTGTCTTCACAGTAGAAGACACAAGTTCCAGACCAGAAATAGGCAGTAATCTGGGGCCTAAAAAGAGTGAGGAAATTAAGGATATTCATATCAATTGAGAAAATTTCTTGGAGAAACTCGAGGGATTAAAATCTGACAAGTCCCCTGGACCAGATGGATTACATCCTAGAGTTCTAAAAGAGATAGCTGCAGAGAGAGTGGAGGCGCTGGCTATGATTTTCCAGAATTCCTTAGATTCAGGAATGGTCCCATCGGATTGAAAGCTGACAAATGTTACACGGCTTTTCATGAAATAAGGCAGCGAGAAATCTCAGGATAAGGGATCAATCATTCCGGACTGAGATGAGGAGAAATGACTTCACTCAAAGGGTTGTGAAACATTGGAATTCTCTATCCCAGAGTGTTGTGGATGGTCCTTCATTGAATACATTTAAGGATGGGAGTTTTGATCCCTCAGGAAATCAAGGGATATGGGGAGCAGGCAGGAAAGTGGAATTGAAGCCCAAGATCAGCCATGATTGTATTGAATGATGGAGCAGGCTCGATGGGATATATGATCTACACCTGCTCCTATTTCTTGTGTTCTGTGGGTCTCAAGTCACATGTAGGTCAGACCAGGTAAGGACGGTGGATTTCCTTCACTAAAAGACATGAGTGAGCCAGCTGGGTGACAGGGCCCCTTAACTGAGACTAGCTTTCAATTGCAGATTTTCTGATGAAATAATTAAATTTATTCATTAATTGAATTTAAATTCCACCATCTGACCTGGTGGGATTCGAACGCATGTCGCCTGGAGATTAGCCCCATCCTCTGGATTACCAGCTCAGTGACATGACAAGTACACCGCCATCTGCCCCAGGCTAGTCTGGAACATGGTCCCATCGGGCCGAATAGCCTGAATCTGTGCTGCATCTTCTATCTAATTCGATGTCACTAGCGTCACCAGCCGAAGCAATGGATAAAAAATGGGAAGACGGAGCAATTTCAAAGCATGTCTTCATAATGCCTATTTTATCAATTGCACTGTGCAAACCACAGGTGCCTGTAGTTACACATGACAGCCACGAGGTGGAGATGGAGCTCCACCGCAGCCTGAGTCCCATTTGCTTCTGTAAAGACTGAGCGAGCAATGCAGCAGTGACTTGACCAATCTACCCAATAGTCAATTCCACTAACACTGAAACAGATTAAAATCATAACCATTCCACACAAAATAGACAATTGGATTTCCCCAAGTCTGCTCGTTCATAGTAAATGGTTTGAGCAAACACTTGTGATATACTAAAACAGATGATCGGAAGGAAGTAAAGAGAAGCAAATTCAGAAAACAGTGAAAGAAAAATGGAGAAGGAGGAATTTTATATAAAAACACATATTAAGGGATGTGCACATCACTGACAAGGTCAGTATTCATTACCTATGCCGAATTGCCCTGAACTGAATGACTTGCTAGCCCATTTCAGAGGCAGTTAACAGTGAAGTACATTGCTATCAGGTGATACATTTTCGCAGAAGGGAGACAGAGAGGAAATACAGACTTAATGACACAGGCCTAAAGAGTGTTCAAGGGCAGAGGGACCTGGGGGTTAATGTGCATAGATCTTTGAAGGTGGCAGGACATATTGAGATAGAGGTTCACGAAGCTTATGGGATCTTGGGATTCATGAATAGAGGTATAAAGTACAAAAGCAGGGCAGTTATGCTCAACATATATGAGGTTTTGGTTAGGCCCCAACTTGAGCATCGAGCCCGGTTCTGGTCACCACACTTTGGGAAGGATGTAAGGTCCTTGAGAGGGTGCAGAGTCGATCTACCGGGATGGTTCCAGGGATGAGAGATTTTAGCTGCATGGTTAGTTTGGTGAAGCTGGGGTTGTTCTCCTTGGAGCATAGGAAATTGAGGGGAGATTTGACAGAAGTGTACAAAATGAAGAGAGGTTGCAGAAAATAGACAAAGAAAATCTGTTCCCATGAGCTGTTGGATACAAGGACTGGGGGACACAGATGTAAGGTTTTGGGAAGAGATACAGGGGCGATGTGAGGAATATCTTGTTTACGCAGCGTGGTGTAATGATGTGGAACTCACTGCCTACCTGGATGCTGGAAGCAGAGAGAATGAATGATTTCAAAATGTAATTGGATGTGAACTTGGAGAGAAATAAACTTGCTTGGGGAATGGGACTAATTGGATTGCTGTATAGAGAGCTCACACGGACTCGAAGGGCCGAACGTGCTCCTCCTCTGCTGTTCTGACTCTGCCCTCCTCGCATTCCTGTTCACATATGCTATTGCTAATAGAATATTTTAGAATTCGCTGACAGATCTGCAATCGACTCCCAGAATAACTGTGGTTTATTGTAAATCGATGGCTCTGATCACACGTTTGTAGGCGTTATTTTATTCAGCAACTCCTGCTCTGGGCTCCCCTATACCAACTAATACCTGATCACACCGTGGACCCTACTCAACCCATTGAATGAAATAGAAGTAATTCCACTCTTGCCCCACAATTCTTTTGTGGAACGAGGATCTGAGTGAGTTAACAACACTTCAATCTCAGATGACCGTGGACTGGAAGCTCAACAGTTGAAGCAATCCCCTGCCATGATAACTCACTTCCTCTCCCTTACTTTCAGGCTTGCAATATCCGTGACGCCATTTCCAGTCGTCTATGTTGCACTTTTTCCCCCATGTCTTCAACAAGAGGCGCCACATTCTTCCCACCTCTCCTGCTGCCAGACCACATCTTGGTTACCTCACGAAGATGGAATTCAAACTCCTGCTCTGGGCCTTTTCATTGCTGATGCCGCGTAAGTAACTTCAGAATGCTACTATTGTTTCATTTAACCTGAGTTTCTTTAAGAAATACACTTAATGATCCGTATGTAATATCGTTCATTGATGTTGTCATTGTCCCCTTCATATAGAAACAGACATTGAGTTACTTTGCACTGATATTTGCTTCTATAACCGGTGCATGATCTGCCAGACAGGACCTCACTCTTATTCTTAGAAAACTGGAATAAATTACATTTAAAACTAAATTGAGATGAGAAAAGTTGGGGAATGAACTCATTGCATAGCTTTTTCAAAGAGCTAGCACAGGCCTGCTGGGATGAACGGCCTCCTTCACATGTTGGATGATTGTCTGAGCTCATATTCGATCAGAAAATGCACTGGGATGCACTGCAGACTTTTCCTGATGTGGCTGCGTTAACTGAATCTTGGACCCTTTCCTTTCTTCCTCCCTTCCCACTACCCTAGATTGTTGTCGATGTGCCTCAGTGTCCCAGACACCCAGTGAACTGACTGTGGGACATGGGGAGAGCGCAACACTGACCTGTCAGCAGAAGGACACGGAGCACATCACCATGCTCTGGTACCGCCAGCACCACGGGCAAGGCCCCCAGCTTCTGGTGACGGACGTGTCTGGGAGCAAGCCTACTTTCCAGGAAGAGTTCGAGAGGCGATTCGAGGTGGTGAGAGCTGACATTCAAAGGAGCACTCTGAAAATTCAGACTGCAGGCCCCGGAGATAGGGCGATGTATTACTGCGCCGCCACTGAAGGAGCACAATGCTTCAAACCCCTTCCACACTATGACAATAACCACTCAGGTTCATTGCTACAGCTATCCTCTTCTTCTGTTCATCTCCTCGCCGTCTCGGGGTCTGACTTTGTCTGGTTGCCTTTGCGAGTCTACATCTGTATCTTTCAGCTGCCAACCAGCTCTTATAGAGATAAATAGATGGCTCGGTAGCCTGAAAGACAGAGATATAAACAGACCAATGGATAGATACATCTTAGTATCTTAGAATATCATCCTGTAACATTTGAATCCATCAGAAATATTACACAATATTGATCATCTGGTTAACAATTGAAATCAAAATATTGCCAGTTGTCATCGACATTCATAATCGCTGAATTGTTACAGCGCAGGAGGAGGACATTCGGCCCATCGTGTCTGCACTGGCTCTCCGAAAGAGCAATGGGTTTCACTGGGAAAGTAACAAACACAGCTTGTTGCAGTTGCACAATGCTGCCACTGGTCGGCGCTATGGCTCCACGGTATTTCGCGCCACCACAGCCTTTGGCGCCGCTGATCAATGAGCCAATTCCTCTGCTTCTGCAATCTTTCCACTTTCAATGCTAAATGCAGTTAGATTTCCACTTTACAGTGATGTTACATGAACCGCCTCCGCTGCCATCGAACTATCCACCTTCTCTTCCTCCACTACTGATTTTAATTTGCAAAAGGATGTTAATAATCCCCTGTTCTGCACCGCTACCTCTGGAGACACCCAAAGCAGCTCTCGTTGCACCGCCCCTTGTATTTTCACCCACCTTCTCCAACACAGTTCCCCTCGCCTCGGCATGAAAGCAATCTCACAAAGGGAAGAGAGTGAAGATATTTGCAGAGGAGTGGAAAGTGGGGTGGAAGGAGGAAAATGGAGAGAAGAAAAAAGTGGAAAGGGGCGGAAGGAAGCAAACGAAAGAATGGGGGACAACTTAAAGTTAGGGGCAGGGCTCATTGCCTTGAGATAACTTCCTCTTATGACGATCCGCTCTGCCGACACCTCATCTCTCTCCCTCCCTTAAAACCCAGAGTAACCAGCAGAAAGTCTCTCAGATCCACCGCAAACATGCCTTTCAGTTTCATCGTCTTTGTTATTTCCCTTCTGGGGCTGAGTAGGTTAAAATTCTGTCCCAATCACTCTTCTACATTTGATCAACTGAAAGGGATGATCAATGATCTTAATAAAACTCAGCGGTGGTGACTTGTGAAATCAGTAATCGATTATTTCATACAAGACAGTGAACTCATTAATCTGTCCCCTAGTTTGGGAAGACAAGTGTTATTAATATGATGTTAACTCTTTAATGTTTGCACCCACTTGCAAACTTGTGGATTCCACAATTCTATTTTACATTTGTAAAGATCCAGGTGCTTGTCGGAAATTAGGACACAGACCGAATTTCCGTCGTTAATTTGGTGCAACACCAACGTCCATCGTCGCAATTGTAACTCCATCGATACTAGTTCATTCCCTCTAATTTCTCTTTCTAGGTGTTTGCCGGGGTGATGTGATACATCAATGGCCTCAGTCACTGGCTGTTAAACAACCAGGATCAGTGGAAATGAACTGTCTGCAGAAAGGAAAGATTCGCGACTACATGTACTGGTATCGTCAGTCCCCCGGCAGAGGATTCCTGTTAATCGGGTTTAACTTTCTAAGCAATGAACCTCAGTATGAAGAGGGTTTTAAGAGCGGGTTTGTTATTAGCAGGACTCTGGACAATAAGAAATCCACTCTGACGATGGAGAGTGTGAACGCCACGGACGAGGCGGTGTATTTCTGTGCAGCTGGTGATGGGACACAGCGGTTCAGAGTCATTGGCCGCCTTGACAAAAACCCTCACACGTCTCCCTTCAAACGGGTGCATTTAACCCAGCATTCGGTGAAGAGCAGCCCTGGCTGATCGGATGCGGATCTGCATCTGTTCAGTGCCCGTTCGAGTGGCAGAACGCCCATGTTCTAACTCCCCACAACCTCCAGACAGACAACACACACTGTCTCTGCCCACACCTGTATAATGGTTCATCGAACAGCTCTTCAACCCGTACCACGGTTTGACCACACCTGGAGCACTGTGCACAATTCTCAGCTCTATATACTTTGTTTAGACGACACCTGAAGTGCTGAGGACAATGCTGAGGGGTGACCTGATAGAGGTGCTCAAGATTATGAAGGAATATGATAGGGTAGAGGTGAGAAGATGTCTGCACTTGTAGGGAAGGTCATTAATACATCATACTCACTAATAACTCCAAGAAATGAATTTACACAGAGTGGTGAGAATGTGGAATTCACTAGCACACAGAAATAAATGACGTGTATAACCAGATATATGTAAATAGATGCTGGATAAAAACATTAGGGAGCAGGAAATAGCACCTCATACTGATAGGGCTGGATGAAGACATTGTTTATGTTCTTTTATCGGATGTGGGAATAAAATGTGAGAATAAGCTAACCAGCAATATAAAAACAGATGGTAGGAGCTTTTACATAAAAAGTAAGAGAGTAGCTAAAGTTGATGTTGGCCCCTTAGAGGTAAAGACAGGAGAAATTATCATGGGGAATGGGGGAATTGAACTAATATTTTGTGTCTGTCTTCACAGTTGAAGACACAAGTTCCATCCCAGAAATAGGAAGTTATCTGGGGGCTAAAAAGAGTGAGGAAATTAAGGATTTTCATATCAATTGAGAAAAAGCGTTCGAGAAATTTGAGGGATGAAAATCTGACAAGTCCCCTGGAGCAGATGGATTACATCCCAGGGTTCTAAAAGAGATAGCTGCAGAGATAGTGGAGGCACTGGCTATGATTTTCCAGAATTCCTTAGATTCAGGAATGGTGCCATCGGATTGAACGCTGACAAATGTTACACGGCTTTTCAAAAAAGGAGGTAATGAGAAATCTCAGGACAGGGGATCAATCATTCCGAACTGAGATGAGGAGAAATTGCTTCACTCAAAGCGTTGTGAATCTTTGGAATTCTCTACCCCAGAGTGTTGTGGATGCTCCTTCATTGAATACATTTAAGGCTGGGATTTCTGATCCCTCAGGAAATCAAGGGATATGGGGAGTAGGCAGGAAAGTGGAATTGAAGCCCAAGATCAGCCATGATTGTATTGAATGACGGAGCAAGCTCGATGGGATATATGGTCTACACCTGCTCCTATTTCTTGTGTTCTGTGGGTCTGGAGTCACATGTAGACCAGACCAGGTAAGGAAGGCGGATTCCCTTCCCTAAAAGACATGAGTGAGCCAGCTGGGTGACAGGGCCCCTTAACTGAGACTAGCTTTCAATTGCAGATTTTCTGATGAAATAATTATATTTATTCATTAATTGAATTTAAATTCCACCATCTGACCTGGTGGGATTCGAACGCATGTCCCCTGGAGATTAGCCCCATTCTCTGGATTACCAGCTCAGTGACATGACAAGTACACCACCATCTGCCCCAGGCTAGTCTGGAACATGGTCCCATCGGGCCGAATAGCCTGAATCCATGCTGCATCTTCTATCTAATTCGATGTCACCAGCGTCACCAGCCGAAGCAATGGATAAAAAATGGGAAGACGGAGCAATTTCAAAGCATGTCTTCATAATGCCTATTTTATCAATTGCACTTTGCAAATCTCAGGTGCCTGTAGTTACACATGACAGCCACGAGGTGGGGATGGAGCTCCACCGCAGCCTGAGTCCAACTTGCTTCTGTCAAGACTGACTGAGCAATGCAGCAGTGACTTGACCCATCTACCTAATAGTCAATTCCACTAACTCTGAAACAGATTAAAATCATAACCATTCCACACAAAATTCTTTTGGGCCTCCTTATCTCGAGAGACAATGGATACGCGCCTGGAGGTGGTCAGTGGTTTGTGAAGCAGCGCCTGGAGTGGCTATAAAGGCCAATTCTGGAGTAACAGGCTCTTCCACAGGTGCTGCAGAGAAATTTGTTTGTTGGGGCTGTTGGACAGTTGGCTCTCCCCTTGCGCCTCTGTCTTTTTTCCTGCCAACTACTAAGTCTCTTCGACTCGCCACAATTTAGCCCTGTCTTTATGGCTGCCCGCCAGCTCTGGCGAATGCTGGCAACTGACTCCCACGACTTGTGATCAATGTCACACGATTTCATGTCGCGTTTGCAGACGTCTTTATAACGGAGACATGGACGGCCGGTGGGTCTGATGCCAGTGGCGAGCTCGCTGTACAATGTGTCTTTGGGGATCCTGCCATCTTCCATGCGGCTCACATGGCCAAGCCATCTCAAGCGCCGCTGACTCAGTAGTGTGTATAAGCTGGGGATGTTGGCCGCTTCAAGGACTTCTGTGTTGGAGATATAGTCCTGCCACCTGATGCCAAGTATTCTCCGAAGGCAGCGAAGATGGAATGAATTGAGACGTCGCTCTTGGCTGGCATACGTTGTCCAGGCCTCGCTGCCGTAGAGCAAGGTACTGAGGACACAGGCCTGATACACTCGGACTTTTGTGTTCCGTGTCAGTGCGCCATTTTCCCACACTCTCTTGGCCAGTCTGAACATAGCAGTGGAAGCCTTACCCATACGCTTGTTGATTTCTGCATCTAGAGACAGGTTACTGGTGATAGTTGAGCCTAGGTAGGTGAACTCTTGAACCACTTCCAGAGCGTGGTCGCCAATATTGATGGATGGAGCATTTCTGACATCCTGCCCCATGATGTTCGTTTTCTTGAGGCTGATGGTTAGGCCAAATTCATTGCAGGCAGACGCAAACCTGTCGATGAGACTCTGCAGGCATTCTTCAGTGTGAGATGTTAAAGCAGCATCGTCAGCAAAGAGGAGTTCTCTGATGAGCACTTTCCGTACTTTGGACTTCGCTCTTAGACGGGCAAGGTTGAACAACCTGCCCCCTGATCTTGTGTGGAGGAAAATTCCTTCTTCAGAGGATTTGAACGCATGTGAAAGCAGCAGGGAGAAGAAAATCCCAAAAAGTGTGGGTGCGAGAACACAGCCCTGTTTCACACCACTCAGGATAGGAAAGGGCAACTGGATTTCCCCAAGTCTGCTCGTTCATAGTCACTGGTTTGACCAACACTTGTGATATACAAAAACAGATGATCTGAAGGAAGTAAAGAGGGGAAGCAAAGTGAGAAAACAGTGAAAGAAAAATGAAGAAGGAGACATTTTATATAAAAACACATATTCAGGGATGCGCACATCACTGACAAGGCAAGAATTCAATACCTATGCTGAATTTCCCTTAACTGAGTGACTTGCTAGTCCATTTCAGAGGCAGTTAACAGTGAACTACATTGCTATCAGGTGATGCATTTTGGCAGAAGGGAGACAGAGAGGAAATACTGACTTAATGACACAGGCCTGAAGAGTGTTCAAGGACAGAGGGACCTGGGGCTTAATGTGCATAGATCTTTGAAGTTGGCAGGACATATTGAGAGAGAGGTTCGCAAAGCTTATGGGATCTTGGGATTCATGAATAGAGGTATAAAGTACAAAAGCAGGGAGGGCATGCTCAACATATATGAGGTTCTGGTTGGGCCCCAACTTGTGTACTGAGCCCGGTTCTGGTCACCACACTTGAGGAAGGATGTAGGGTCCTTGAGAGGGTGCAGAGGAGATTTACTGGAATGGTTCCAGGGATGAGATTTTAGCTGCATGGTTAGGTTGGTGAAGCTGGGGTTGTTCTCCTTGGAGCAAAGGAGATTGAGGGGAGATTTGATAGAAGTGTACAAAATGAAGAGAGGTTTAGATAAAGTAGACAAAGAAAAACTGTTCCCATTAGCTGATTGTACAAAGACTAGGGGACGAAGTGGATAGGAATAAAACAGAGAATAAAAGCTGCGATAAACTGAAATCTGGTGGGGAATTCACGAGAATTCTTTACCCAAAATACAGAATTCACTGTCAGCAGAAACTGCTGAGACAAAGACAGGGAAAGGAAGAGGCCATTCAGCCCCTCAAATCTGTACCACCATTCAATGAGATCATGGCTGATCTGTGATCTAACTCCATATTCCCGCCTTTGCCCCATATCCCTGAATATATTTTGGATCACAAAAACCTATTCATCTCCGATTTCAAATTAACAATTGATTCAGCATCAATTTCCGTGAGCAGAAGAGAGTTCAAACCTCTCCACCCATTGTGTGTAAAAGTGTTTCCTAATTTCACTCCTGAAAGGTCTGGCTCTAATTTTTAGTCTTTGCCTCTTAGTCCTAGATTCCCAAACCAGCGGTTATAGTTTCTCTCTATCTACTCCCAAAGACTAAATAAATACAACTTCAAACTGGAGACCTCCAGCCTGCGGGAGAATCACTCGGCCGTGTATTTCTGTGCCTGGAGAGATCACAGTGACTCAGAGAGATGGAGCAGTTCAACAAAAAAAACAAAGGCAGCAGGAAACACCTGTTTCAGATAAAATTGCTCGGTACCTTGACCTACTGTTCCCTTATTCAGAGTGACAGTGTTTATTGCAATAAAAAGAGTTGAGTTATGATTGTAGTGACACACTAGATTTACAGGTACTGCCGAGGGTGCAATGAACGATTCATAAGGATGTCACGAGATTTCAGAATGTAACTATCAGGAATCAATGACAATAATCTGGGTTTTTATGCACTGGCCCTGTGTTTACCTTCTCCACAGGGACAGCAGAGGGGGATCCAGCACCATGGACCGGACAATGGCTTTGAGAAGGATTTAGTGAGAAAACTGAAAGAGCAGGAGATCATGTAGATCCAGCTTGATACACATCAACAGGACAAGGACACCCACTTCGTTAGAGAGAGAAAGAGAGTGTATGTGTGTGTGAGAGAGAGATCTAGTGAGAGAGAGGAAAAACGACAGGTAGAGTTAAAGAGACTGAGACAGAGAGGGAGACGGAGATAGAGGCAAAGACAGTGAGACAGCAAGAGACACATAATGAGAGAGAGAAAGACACTGAGAGAGAAAGAGTGACTGAGATAAAGAACCTGCGACAGATAGGGAGATAGATCTAGAGAGAGACAGAGAGAGGGAAAAAAACTGAAGAGATAAGAAGAGTAAGAGAGAGGGAGAGAGAGAGAAGGAGGGAATGGGTGACATAACCTTAGATACATGAGGAGACAGAGAGTCAGAGAGAGAAAGTGAGTGAAGATAAACTGAGTTAGAGAGGGAGAGAGAGTCTGAGAAAGGAAGAGAGTGAGAGACATAAACCTAGACACATGAGGGGAGAGAGAGAGAGAGACAGAGAGAGAGTGCAAGAGAGCGGAAGGTAAACTGAGATAGAGATAGATAGAGAGAGAGAGAAGCAGAATGGCAGCCAATTCAATTCTGATTTGTTGAACTGGGTGAATGGGCGTCTCCAACATTGTATCACATCCTAATGCTCTTCATGTTCCTCCCAATGATTTGAAAAGAGTGGATTTGGACCGTTACAAGACTCTAAGCTCCTGATCTCACTCCTGTGTCTATTAAGAGAACAAGTTGTAGTGAAAGATGAATCTGTTACTGGGTCTGATAATCCTGTTTCATTGTAAGTGAGTGTGAAATACAAAAACTATCGTTAATAACTTTCCTCTCTTCTCCCTGTCTCCCTTTCATTCCTAGAAGTTTCCTGTTTACTGATCTCCTCCTCTCTCCATCTCTCTCCTAGATGTGAACTCACAGACGATACACCAGACTCCCGCCGCAGTCTCCAGATTGCGTGGAGAGGCAGTGGAACTGAGGTGCACATTGGAGGGCACCAGTACTGCTAGAATGTACTGGTACAGACAATACCCGGGGAAGGAGCCACTGTTGATGTTTTACTCCAGTACTGCTAACTATGTAGATCCAGAGGGGACGGTGGGCGGTTTCACCGCCGAGGGACCAACTGACTCCCAGTTCAACCTGGAGTCCTCCAGCCTGCGGGAGAATCACTCGGCCGTGTATTTCTGTGCCTGGAGTCTTCACAGTGACTCAGAGAGATGGAGCAGTTCAACAAAAACCCCAAAGGCAACAGGAAACACCTGTTTCAGATAAACCCAGACGGTGCTGCATCCTGCTGGGTGTTTTTGTCATTGGGAACATGTTTTTCACAAGAAGACAGGGCGGATTTAGATAGAAAGAGATTAGATTTGGAGACAGTGGAAAATTGCGAGATAGAATTCGAGGAATGATACCGATACTGAGAAGTTATAGTGATCAAAGTAGTCTGAACCAGAAAAGAGAAGACTGAAGGATAAACCTTTTGTGTTCTTCGAGAGATTCTGAAAGGGTTTAATGTGTGAAGTGCAGATTAGGTACATAGATAGATAGATAGATAGATAGATAGATAGATAGATAGATAGATAGATAGATAGATAGATAGATAGATAGATAGATAGATAGATAGATAGATAGATAGATAGATAGATAGATAGATAGATAGATCGATAGATAAATAGACAGACAGACAGACATATAGACAGGTAGGCAGATAGACGTGTAGGGAGATAGATAGATAGATAGATAGATAGATAGATAGATAGATAGATAGATAGATAGATAGATAGATAGATAGATAGATAGATAGATAGATAGATAAGTGGATAGATAGGTAGGTAGGTAGATAAATAGATAGGTAGATAGCTAGGTAGATAGATCGGTGGGTAGATAGATAAATAGGTGGATAGATAGATAGGTAGATAGATCAGCAGATAGGTAGGTAGGTAGATAGATAGGTAGATAGATAGGTAGGTAGATAGATAGATAGATAGATAGATAGATAGATAGATAGATAGATAGATAGATAGATAGATAGATAGATTGATAGATAGGAAGGTAGATAGATAGATAGATAGATAGATAGATAGATAGATAGATAGATAGATAGATAGATAGATAGATAGATAGTTAGATAAGTAGGAAGATAGATAGATAACTAGATAGATAAATGGGTAGATAGATAGGTAGATAGGTAGGTAGATCGATCGGTGGGTAGATAGATAAATAGGTGGATAGATAGATAGGTAGATAGATCGGCAGATAGGTAGGTAGGTAGATAGATAGGTAGATAGATAGGTAGGTAGATAGATAGATAGATAGATAGATAGATAGATAGATAGATAGATAGATAGATAGATAGTTAGATAAGTAGGAAGATAGATAGATAACTAGATAGATAAATGGGTAGATAGATAGGTAGATAGGTAGGTAGATCGATCGGAAGAGAGATAGATAGGTAAATAGATATACAGACACTGTTGTGGTTTATTCACTGACAGTGTTGTCTTTCTCCACAGTGACAGCAGAGGGCGGTGTTGGACCGTGATAAGGATCAGATTATTGATGATGTTTCAATAGGGACTTTGAAACTTGTCTATGAACCGCTCCTGATAATTAAATAACTACATCCCTGTTACAGACTGGTGAACTGAACACAAGGTACCGCAGATGCTGGATGGTTTCGGTTCTGGGTGCTCTGTCACTATATTGGTGCTCGTTGCATTTCTGGGTTATAAATAAATAAGGATGGAAATGTTAATCAGATCAGACAGCCTCTGTGGAGGGAGAAAAAATATTAGCATATCAGGTCGTAGATCTTTCAGCAGAACTGGAAGGATTTACAGATCTATTAACTTTTAAGCAGCACAAAGTCAGAGAGACGGGGAATGGGAGAAATGCAAAATAGATTGAATAACAAAACTGAGGCTGGTGCAAGACAAAGGGGAAGTTAATGGGTCAAGTAAAGAACAAAAGATGGGTCTAGAAGAGGCAGAACTGGCAGAAACACAATCATTACCAACAAGCCTCTGTCCAAATAAACCGGAGCAGTGGTTATGATCAGAAATTGTTAAACTAGCTGTTGAGTTCAGAAAGCTGTAAAGTGCCCAATTGAAAGATGAGGTGCTGTTCTTCGAGTTTCTGTTGAGCTTCATTGGAGCAGAGAAGGAGGTCGAGGACAGAGAGGTCAGGGTGGGAGTTTACAGAGTATCTGCACCCCGTGCAGATACTATAATAACAGACCCACTCAGTGACTCTCCCTGTGGAGATATTATAATAACAGACCCACTCAGTGAATCTCCCAGTGGAGTCGGTCTGTTATTAGTGTATCTCCAAAGGGAGAGTCACTGAGTGCGTCTGTTGTTATAGTATCTCCACAAGGAGAGTCACTGAGTGGGTATGTTATTATAGTATTTCCACAGTGAGAGTCACTTTGTGGGTCTGTTATTATTGCATCTCCACAGGGAGAGTGAATGATTGTGTCTGTTATTATTGCATCTCCACAGGGAGAGTCACTGTGTCTCTCTGTAATTATAGTATCTCAACTGGGACATTCATTGAGTGGGTCTGTTCTTATACTATCACCACAGGCAGTGTCAGTGAGTGGATCTGAAATTACAGTGTCTCCACAGTGAGAGTCACTGAGTGGGTCTGTTATTATAATATCTCCACAAGGAGGGTCACTGAGTTGGTCTGTTATTATAGTATCTCCTGAGGGAGAGTCTCTGAGTGCGGCTGTTATTATAGTATCTCCGCAGGGATGGTGAATGATTATGTCTGTTATTATAGTATCTCAAGTGGGAGAGTCAGTAAGTGTCTCTGTTGTTGTAGTATCTCCACAGGGAGAGTCACTGTGTGAATCTGTTTCTTTAGCATCTGCACAGGGGGAGCCACTGAGTGGGTCTGTTTTTGTATTATCTACACAGGGAGAGTCACTGAGTCTCTCTGGTATTATAGTATCTCCACAGGGAGACTGAATTATTGTGTCTGTTATTATAGAATCTCCGCAGGGAGAGTCACTGAGTTGGTCTGTTATTATAGTATCTCCACAGGGAGTGTTTCTGAGTGGATCTGTTATTATAGTATCTCCACAGGGAGAGTGTATGATTGTGTCTCTTATTATAGTACCTCCTCGCGGAGAGTCATTGAGTGGGTCTGTTATTATAGTATCTCCACAGGGAGAGAAACTGAGTGTGTCTGTTATTATGGTATCTCCAGTGGGAGTGTCACTGAGTGTCTCTGGTATTACAGTATCTCCACAGGGAGAGTTAATGATTATGTCTGTTATTGCAGTCTCTGCACAGGGAGAGTCACTGAGTCGGTCAGTTATTATAGTATCTCCACAGGGAGAGTCACTGATTGGGTCTGTTATTATAGTATCTCCACAGGGAGAGTCACTGAGTCGGTCTGTTATTATAGTATCTCCACAGAGAGAGTCACTGAGTGGGTCTGTTATTATAGTATCTCCACAGGGAGAGTCACTGAGTGGGTCTGTTATTATTGCATCTCCACGAGGGGAGTCACTGTGTCGGTCTGCAATTATAGTATCTCAACTGGGACAATCATTGAGTGGGTCTGTTGCTGTCGCATGTCCACAGGGAGAGTCACTGAGTGGGTCTGTTATTACACTATCTCCACAGGGAGAGTCACTGAGTGGGTCTGTTATTATAGTATATCCACAAGGAGAGTCACTGAGTTGCACTGTTATTATAGTATCTCCACAAGGAGTGTCACTGAGTTGGTCTGTTATTATCGTATCTCCACAGGGAGAGTTACTGAGTGGGTCTGTAAATATCGTATCTCAACTGGGACAATCATTGAGTGGGTCTGTTCTTAAACTATCACCACAAGGAGAGTCAGTGAGTAGATCTGAAATTGCAGTATCTCCACAGGGAGATTCACTGAGTGCGTCTGTAATCATAGTATCTCGACAGGGAGAGTCACCGAGTGAGTCTGTTATTATAGTATCGTTAGAGAGAGAGTCTGTGAGTGTGTCTGTTATTATAGTATCTCCACTGGGAGAGCTACTGAGTGGGTCTGTTATCATAGCATCTCCACAAAGGAGAGTGACTGAGTGGGTCTGTTATTATAGTATCTCCGCAGGGAGTGTCTCTGTGTGGTTCTCTTATTATTGTATCTCCACCGTGTGATATCTCTCTCTCTTTCTCGCTCTACCTTTCTGTGCCTCTCCTTCTCTCTTTCTGTCTCTGTCTCTCTTTGACCCTCTCCTTGTCACTGTCTCTCCCTCTCTCTGTCACTCTTATTCTGTCTGAATACTTTACTCTGTTTTTCTCTCACATCATCTCTCCCTCCCACGCTGTCTCCTTCTCTCCGTCCCTATCTGTCATTCTCTCTCCCTCTCTCTCTTTCTTTCTCTCTCTTCCTCTCTCTCTCTGTCTCCCTCTCTCTCTCTATGTCTCTGCCTCTCTGTCTCCCTCTGTCTGTCTCTCTCTCTCTCTGCTTCTCCTTCTCTCACTTTGCCACTGCCTGCCCCTCTCTCTGTTTCACCTTCTCTGTCTCTGTCTCTCTCACATGCTCTCTCTCCCTCTGCCTCTCTCTCTGTCTCTCCCCTTCTCTCTTTCTCTGCCTCTGTATCAGAGTTGTTGCAGTGCTTAAGGAGGCCATTCGGGCCATCTTGTCTGCACTGGATTTCCGAGAGTGCAATTCTCTCAGTTCCATTACCCTGCCTTCTCTTCATAACCCTGCACATTCTTCCTTTTCATATCACTGTCTAATTCCCTTTTGAATGCTTCAATTGAACCTGCCTCCACCACGTTCTCAGGCAGCGCATTCCAGACATTAACCACACACTGCATGAAAAAGATTTTCCCCATGTCACTTTTGCTTCTCTGACCAAATATTTTCTGTCTGTGTCATCTCGTTCTCGATCCTTTCACAAGTGGGAACAGTTTCTCCCTATCTGCTCTGTCCAGATCCCTCATGATGTTGAATACTTCTATCAAATCACCTCTCAGCCTTCTCTTCTCCAAGGAAAACAGTCCTAACTTCTCCAATCTATCTTCATAACTGAAATTCCTCATCCCTGGAACCATTCTCGTGAATCTCTTCTGTACTCTGTCCAATGCCCTCACATCTTTCCTAAAGTGTGGCTCTCAGAAATGGACGCAATACTCGTGCTGAGGATGAACTAGTGTCTAATACAAGTTCTACATAACCTCCTTGCTCTTGTACTCTGTGCCCCTATTAATAAATCCCAGGATACTGTATGCTTTATTAACCACTCTCTCAACCTGACTGCCACTTTCAATGACTTCTGTACATTTACACCCAGGTCCCTCTGCTCCTGCTCCCACTTTGGAATTGTTCCCTTTATTCTATATTGTCACTCCATGTTCTTCCTACCAAAATGAATCACTTCACATTTCTATGCATTGAACGTTATCTGCCACCTGCCTGCCCATTCCACCAACTTGTCTATGTCTTTTTGAAATTCGTCACTATCGTCCTCACAGTTCACAATGCTTCCAAGTTTCGTATCATCTGCAAACTTTGAAATTGTGCCCTGTACACCGAGGTCTCGGTCATTAATATACATATGAAGAAACTCAAGGGTCCCAACCCTGACCCCTGGGGAACTCCACTACAAAACTTCATTCAGCCTGAAAAACATCCATTAATCACAACTCTTTGTTTCCTGCCACTCAGCCAATTCCGTATCCATGTTGCTACCGTAGTATTTATTCTATGAGCTACAAGTTTGCTCACACGTCTGTTGTGTGGCACTGTATCAAACGCCTTTTGAAAATCCATGTACACCACATCAACAACATTGCCCTCATCAACCCTCTCAGTTACCTCCTCAAAAAACTCCAGCCAGTTTGTTAAACATGATTTTCCCTTATGAAATCCATACTGCCTTCCCTGAATTAACTCACATTTATCCATGTGACTATTGATGGTGATCCGAATTATTTTTTCTGGATATTTTCTACCACCAAAGTTAAAATAACTGACCTAAAGTTGCTCTGGTAGTCTGCCCACTCTCTATCTCTGTCTCTCTCTATTTTTCTATCTTTACTCTCTTACTCCCTCTCTCTCTCTCTTTGCCCTGTCTCTCTCTCTCTCGGTCTCCCCGTCTCTCTCTGTCTCTCTCTCTGTCTCTCTGTCTGTCTCTCCCTCTGTCCCTCCCTCTGTACCTCCCTCTGTCTCTCCCGCTCTGCCTCGCTCTCTCTTGGTCTCTCCTGCTTTCACTCTCCCTCTCTCTGCCAATCCCTATCTCTCCCATCTTTCTCTTTGTCTCGGTCTCTCCCTCTACCCTGTCTCCCCAAATCTCTGTCTCTCCCAATCGTTCTCTCTGTCTCTGTCTCTCCGTCTGCATCTGTCCCTCTGTCTGTCTTTCCCTCTCCCTCTGTCCCTCCCTCTCTCCCTCTACCGCTCTATCCCTCTCTCTGCCACTCCCTCTCTGTCTGAATTTCCCTCCCCTCTGTCTCCCTTGTCTCTATCTCCCCTGTTTCTGTCTCTCCCACCTTCTCTGTCTCCCCTCTCTGTCTGTCCCTCCGTCTGTCTTTCCCTCTCCCTCTGCCCCTCCCCCTCTCCCTCCCTCTCTCTCTGTGCCGCTCCCTTTCGGTCTTTCTTTATCTCCCTCGCTGTCTCTGTCTTCCCTGTCTCGATTTCCGCTGCTTCTGTCTCTCCCTCCTTCTCTGTCTCTGTTTCTCTTTCTCGCTCTGTCTCTGTCTCCCCCCTGTCTCTCGGTCTGTTTCTTCCCTCTCTCTCTGTCTCTCCCTCTCTCTCTGTCTCTCCCTTCCCCCTATTTCTCTGCCTCTCTCTCGCTCTCTCTCTCTTTTCATCTCTCCCTTCCTCTCTCTGTCCCAAGACAGCAATGCTTTCAGACATGTCTTTGTTAATTTAGAACCAGTAACTCTTTCCTTTAGAATCACAGAAATTTTAAGGCACAGAAAGAGGCCACTTGTCTCATCGTATCTGTGCCAGACAAATAACGATCTTCCTACTCTAATCCCACCTGCCACCCTTTGTTCCGTAGCCCTGTAGATTCAGGCACTTGAGGTGCATATCCAGACTCCTTTTGAATGACTTGAGGTTTTCCGCCTCAACTCCCCTTTCAGGCCATCTGTTCCAGACCCTCACCACCCTCTGAGTGAAAAATATTTTCCTCATCTCCCTTCTAATCTTTCTACCAATCACTTTAAGTCTATGCCCCTTCATCGCTGAGCTCTCTACTAAGGTGAATCGACCCTTCACTTCCACTCTATCCAAGCCCTTCACATTTCAGTCAGATCTCCCGTCAGCCTTCTCTGTGCCAAGGAGAACAGCCACAGCCGATCCAATCTTCCCTCATAGCTGCATTTTCCAGTTCTGGCAACATCCTCGTAAATCTCCTCTGTACCCTCTCCAGTGCAATTGCATCCTTTCTGTAACGATGTGACCAGAACTGCACACAGTACTCGAGTTGTGGTCTAACCAATGGGTTATGCAGTTTCAGCATAACCTCCAAGCTCTTCTATTCTATACCTGCCTTGTTGGGAAGGTCACTGCAGTGTGAAAATATCAAACACTGATCCAACACTCACGCGTAAAACATTCACACTAAACTCCCAACACAGGACTGGGCAGATAATGAGGATTGTTACTGACTGTTACATCTTGTCTCATCCTCTATTTGTCTCTGCCTCTCATGTCTGTCTCTCTCCATCTCTTTCTCTCTCTCCCTCGATCTCCTTCTCCCTCTTTCCCCGCCGCAGTCCATGACTGTGCCTGTGCCTCTCTCACACCATCTCTCCCTCTCTCTCTCCTTGGACAGAAATGGTTTCGTCCATTTATTGGTTAATTTTGAACCTGCAATTCTTGCCCTTGCTGGGGACGTCCCTGCAGTTTGAAAATATGTGGGTGGCACAGTGGCGCAGTGGTTAGCACCGCAGCCTCAGATCTCCAGCGACCCGGGTTCAATTCTGCCTGTGTGGAGTTTGCAAGTTTTCCCTGTGTCTGCGTGGGTTTCCTCTGGGTGCTCCGGTTTCCCCCGACATGCCAAAGACTTGCAGGTTGATAGGTAAATTGGCCATTATAAATTGTCCCTAGTATACGTAGGTGGTCGGGAAATATAGGGACAGGTGGGGATGTGGTAGGAATATGGAATTAGTGTAGGATTAGTATATAAATGGTGGTTGATGGTCGGCACAGACTCGGTGGGCCGAAGGGCCTGTTTCAGAGCTGTATCTCTAAACTAAACATTTATTGGTTAATTTTGAACCTGCAATTCTTGGCCTTGCTGGGAACGTCACTGCAGTTTGAAAATATCAAACACTGATCAACACACGCTCCCTAAACTCTCACACTAAACCCCCAATACAGGACTGGGCAGATAATGGGGATTTTTACTGAGGTTCTGTCAAGGTCCCCTCACACCCTGTCTCCCTTTTCCCCTACTTCTAAAGTTTGTCAATTTTTGATAATATATTGTCCACAATAATAACTGTCCCTGCAGTTTGAAAATATGAAACACTGATCCAACAGTTCCCTCCAAAACACTCACACTAAACCCCAAATGTTTCCTTTCAAATTTAGTTTTTGCACACAGCCAGTTTTAGTTTTTAATTTTCTCTTTTTTCAAACATTATTAGATCTAAAGTTTCTCATTTAATCCCGCCCTGTCACACTCTCTCTGTCTCTCTCTCCCTCTGTCTCTGTCCCATTCTGTCTGTGTCTCTCTCCCTCCATCTCTGTTTCCCTCTCTCCATGGACAGCAATGCTTCGAGCCATTCCGTTGTTAATTTTGAATCTGTAACTCTTGCGCTTGTTGGGAATGTCACTTCAGTTTGAGCAAAAACTCAGCCCTAAAGCACTCACACTAAATCCCCAATACCAGACGGGTCAGACAATTGACATTGTTTCTGGGGTTCTGTCAAGGTCTAATTTTACTAACTCTACTGTCCCTCAGTCTTTCACTTCGTTTTTCTCTCCAATACTCCATTTGTTTACATTTCCCTCTCTCCTTTGTCCTGACTCGCCCTCCACTTTATACGTAGAGCGAGAGCTCCCTCCACTTTATACGTAGAGAGGGAGCTCACTGCACTGTATACATAGAGAGGGAGCTCGCTCTACTGCATACGTACAGAGGGTGCTCACTCCAGTTTATACGTAGAGAGGGAGCTGCCTCCACTTTATACATAGAGAGGGAGCTGCCTCCACTTTATACGTAGAGGGGGAGCTCCCACTATTTTATTCATAGAGGGGGAGCTCGCTCCAATTTATACATAGAGAGGGTGCTCCCTAAACTATATACATAGAGAGGGAGTTCCCTCCTCTTTATACATAGAGAGGAAGCTCCCTCCATTTAAGACATAGAGAATGAGCTCCCTCCACTTTATACATAGAGAGGGAGCTCCCTGCACTTGAAACAAAGAGAGGGAGCTTCCTCCACTGTATACATACAGAGGGAGCTCTCTCCACTTTATGCAGAGAGAGGGAGCTCCCTCTATTTTATACAGCTGCCAAGGTGAGTTTTGAACCCTGTCCCCAGCACATCAGGTTGGGCCTCTGGATTACTTGAGCAGTGATATTATCAATATGCGACTGCCTCCCTAATGGCTGTGTACAGTGTCTGACCCCCAATATCACCCACAGTAGTTTCTGGGCTGTAACCCTGAACACTGTCCTGAATCAGATCCACAAAGTTCACATTTTAACTGGGGAAAAGACAGGAACAGAGTGAAACGTAATTGCTTTTGTCCCTGGATTCAGTGTCCACTGCAGACAGATCAGTTACATTTACAACAGAAATGCCAGGAGTGAATAAGGTCAATACAATAATATGGCAAATATAAATGACGCCTCTCATAATTGTAGCATCCGTGCAGTATGAGGACGGTTTTCAGGTTCATTCCCGAGAGAAGCCTTACAAAGAAAATGTCATTGACATTGAAATGATTGTGTTTTATCCACCACATTATTTACATCAGCATCAAAGCTGCTGATGTAATGTGTTTGTTGAGGTGAGTATAACTAATAGCAATGATTAGGAGTATCACCGTGTCAGTGGAGACTTATCCCCTGTATAAATTAGGACCCAATGGATTGGATCAGCTCAGAGTGCCTGGTGGAGCTGTGGATTCCAGGCTAATAGAAGCCTCTGCTTCTCACAGGAATGGGATATCCAGTAATGTATCAGTTCATATTCATTTACTATCCAGTACTTGCAGCAATTGGAGTTCCTGGTAAGCAGAATCTCAGCTGTTAATGGTGTAAATCGATGTTAACTGTGCTGCTGTACTCGGTATTATTTCTCACTGTGTGTGTTACACAGCCACCTATTCTTTTCCAGCAATTTACTGATGGAATATCCTCATTGTCTATTCTTTCAGTGCTGCAGGAGATGTGTCATGTCTTTTATTGTATTGGTTTCAGTAACCGTGGCATTCTTACTGGATTATTCTGTGTATTGACTGCATTCAAATCATGTTCTCCGTTACGATTAATAATCAGACCATTCGGAGTTTTTAACATTTTCATGATGTGGATCTAACCGGTCCTGGAATATTTTTATGATATCTTTTTAGTGATTGATAATGAGACATCTCACAGTCTCAGTGTTACAAGGGAACAGAACAATATCCTCCCTCCCCAATAACATGGCTCAGTTTAACTGGGATTTCAATGTATTTATTGATTATCACTGTTATCAAACATTATTTCACTCTGTGTGTGTCTGACACTGCTTCAGAAGTCTGGCTACTGAACTGAGTTTGCTGCTGACACTTTCACTTCCCCTTCTCTGCTTCACTGTGGACCCTTCACTGTCACTGGACTACATTGTAAAATAGAAAGTATTGATATGATGTTTTATTGGTTTTCACTCGATCAGTTGGAATCAAGAGTCTTTCTGTAGATTATCAGCTGCAGCGCTGATGTTGGTGTTTTATTAATTAAACAATCCCACATTCTAACAGATTACTTTATAATTCCAGGAGAAGTAATTTCAATGACTGTGAGGTTTGTCTGGAAGTAGCTTTCGATCCTGTTTATTCCATATGTTGTCGATGAAGTGAAGAGTGCAGGTGAACAGGTGGAGACTTGAATGTTCTGTAGATGCATTAAATTATTCACAGAGGTTTCACCGTTGAACAAACTTACTCTGAGAATAGAATAATTGAACCTGGGGCTGGTGAACAGAACACAGACGCAGAATGTTAGAAATAAATCCTATGTGAAAAGCATCATTAAGTAACAATTTACAGGGTGTGAGAGATAGGGAAGGAGAAAAGGAGCAGGGGGAACGAAACCGATGGAAAGAGATAAGCAGAAGTAAGAGAAAGAAGCAGCAGTGTAAATAATTCGCTATCATAAGGTGCTGGAATGTCCAGAACAATTAGTGAGAGAAACTGTGAGTTGAAGTTGTCTGCTGTCAGATTGTGTTCATTTTCCTGTTGGACTTGATCATCTGTGATGATTTCTGTCAGGTCCTCATTTTGTTTTGTAGAAAGTTCCTATTCCTTACTTAGTGACTGAATAAACAGAATAGAATCAGTTCTACACTGATAGAACATAGAACATAGAACATTACAGCGCAGTACAGGCCCTTCGGCCCTCGATGTTGCGCAGACCTGTGAAACCATCTGACCTACACTATTCCATTTTCATCCATATGTCTATCCAATGACCACTTAAATGCCCTTAAAGTGGGCGAGTCTACTACTGTTGCAGGCAGGGCGCTCCACGCCCCTACTACTCTCTGAGTAAAGAAACTACCTCTGACATCTGTCCTATATCTATCACCCCTCAACTTGAAGCTATGTCCCCTCGTGTTTGCCATCACCATCCGAGGAAAAAGACTCTCACTATCCACCCTATCCAACCCTCTGATTATCTTAAATGTCTCTATTAAGTCACCTCTCCTCCTCCTTCTCTCAAACGAAAACAACCTCAAGTCCCTCAGCCTTTCCTCGTAAGACCTTCCCTCCATACCAGGCAACATCCTAGTAAATCTCCTCTGCACCCTTTCCATAGCTTCCACATCCTTCCTATAATGCGGTGACCAGAACTGCACGCAATACTCCTGGTGCGGTCTCATCAGAGTTTTGTACAGCTGCAGCATGACCTCGTGCCTCCGAAACTCGATCCCCCTACTAATAAAAGCTAACACAGCATATGCCTTCTTAACAGCCCTATTAACCTGGGTAGCAACCTTCAGGGATTTATGCACCTGGACACCAAGATCTCTCTGTTCATCTACACTACCAAGAATCTTCCCATTAGCCCAGTACTCTGCATTCCTGTTACTCCTTTCAAAGTAAATCACCTCGCACTTTTCCGCATTAAACTCCATTTGCCATCTCTCAGCCCAGCTCTGCAGCCTATCTATGTCCCTCTGTCCCCTACAACATCCTTCGGCACTATCCACAACTCCACCGACCTTAGTGTCATCCGCAAATTTACTAACCCACCCTTCTACACACTCTTCCAGGTCATTTCCAGATTGTGTTCATTTTCCTGTTGGACTTGTTCCTCTGTGTTGATTTCTGTCAGGGCCTCATTTTGTTTTGTGGAAAGTTCCTGTTCCTTACTTAGTGACTGCATGATCTGAATAGAATCAGTTTTACACTGATGGAAATTTTTTATTTAAATACTGCACTTTAAAATCTCTGTGACTACTGAATTCAATAAAGAGCGAGGCTGATATCAGAAATATATTTAAATTTATATTTAATTGCCTCTACAAACTAAATATATTGACGATATTGTACAAACTGTGCTCCAACACCAATTACCACAGGGATTATTGTTTGAATGTATGAATTGAGTTGTATTGCTGGGATCTATATATTAGATTTCCTCTAACACTCTGCTGCAGTCTCTCTCTGTGAATCTCAGCCTCTCCTCTCACTGTATTGAATCTTCAGTCTCCTCATCATCCATTGCTTCAGTTTATCCACATTCCCAAACCATTTGCTCCAGTCTCCCCTCCAGCTCCAACATGTCCTTTTCCTTCTCTCCCTCCCAATTACCCTCACTGGCTCCACCTCCTGCTGCCTCGTCCAACCTGATAGGAATACAGTAACATATGAGTAGGAGGAGGCCATTCAGCCCTTCGGGCCTGCTCCACCATTCTAGATCATGGCTGATACTCAAACTCAGCGCTGCAGTTTTCAGCCTTTTCCCATTTGATAACAGTCCCTAAACCCAGAGCAACAAACCATCCCGCTCTCCACAAACCTTCCTAACCAACAGTCTGGAGACACATTCTCAATTAACACATTGGATTCCATCTCTGTAAAACCCCTTCTCATTTCCCCACTGACACTGCATCCTCACGCAGTACTTTCAGTATATCCAGTGCTGACTTTATTCACTTTCTATATCAATTTCCCAATTCATTATTAATAATTGTGTTTTCAAACATTTCACTTTGACAAAGCACTGCCCAGTTCAATGAATCAGTTTTCACTGCTCGATGCAGCAACAAAGCTGGAAATTTCAGCCCAGATCCTGTCAAACTGCTGCTTTGTCTCCAGGTCTGATCAGTAATTTCTCTGCTTCCTTTTCTCTCTCTCTTCCAGTTAACTTGGTGGCGATTGTGATCCTGTCCCGAGGAAAGTGCGGTCTCTCCAAATGTATCACTGTCTACCTGGTGGGAATGGCAGTGTCTGATCTCCTGGTCGTTATCACTAATCCCATATTGAGATGGATTGGATCAATTTATTTTCCATATTCATTCCTGAACATTACTCCTGTCTGTTCTCTCCTTGCCGTTTTGATTTCTGCATCCACAGTTGTTTCTGTCTGGCTCACAGTCACTTTCACCTTTGATCGATTTGTGGCCATTTGTTGTGAGAAGCTGAAAACAAAATATTGCAGCGAGAAAACGGCGGCTGTGGTTGTTGGAACAGTGAGTGTGCTGGGCTGTTTAGAGTCTCTCCCCTGGTACTTTACACAGGAACAATATTACATTATTAATAATGTTCCCATGGGTTGTGTTTATAAACTGAGTTTCTTTACTTCCCCCATATGGGGGGCATTTGAATTGTTTAATTACATTTTAACCCCTTGTGTCCCAGTCTTTCTGATGTTGCTGCTCAATGTTCTGACTGTCAGACGGATTTTATTCTCCAGTAAAGTCCGCAGGGGATTCCGGCGCCACAGCAATGCAGAGAATCACAAGGACGCAGAGATGGAGAATCGCAGGAAATCAGTTATTTTACTCTTCAGTATATCCGGCAGTTTTATCCTGTTATGGGTGACCCGTGTTGTGTTTATCATTTATTGTCGAATTGCAGATATTCTATATTATTCCTCCCTCACTGACCCTCTCTTTATCACAGAACAAACATCAAAGATGCTGCAGATTCTCAGTTCCTGCACCAACACATGTATTTACATTGTGACCCAGACTAAATTCAGACAGGAGCTGAAGAAGGGGGTGAAATACCCTCTCAATCTCATTGTTAAATTAGTGAAATCATAGAAAGAGCTGAAGGGTTTCAAACACTGTAACTAAATCCCATTCCCCCTCCCCCCCCCCAGACCCCCAGCTCCACCTCCCACCCTCCACCCACCTTTGTGATTATTTGACCGGCGCCATCTTTAGTCCTGGCAGCTGCCTGCACGTGGCAGACCATGACGTTTAATTGGAACAGTGTACATTTGCGCATGTGCTAGTACAGCGCCACCTAGTGGTTGCCTTGTCAACAACCGCCGCCAGTGGACAAAGCTGCAAATGGCAGTGATTGTGAGGTGGGGAGAGGGGCAGTAACTGCAGTGAGGCAGGGACACCAGCAGATGGAGATGGTGAGAGGGGGCAGCAACTGCAGTGAGAGAGGGACACCAGCAGATGGAGATGGTGAGAGGGAGACTGTAACTGCAGTGAGAGAGGGGCACCAGGAGATGGAGATGCTGAGCCGTTGCTGATCGAGATTCTGTGTTGCTGAATGTTTGAAAGTTTTTACAAGTTTGCGGAATTTTCTTTCTGTAAACTTGAGATGCTCAATAAAATAATTTCAATACAGTTTGTGTAAAGTGGCTATTTTACTACGATGTAAACACTTGTAACATTAAACTCGTTACTGTTTGGAAAATTATTTTAAATGATTAAAGGTAATGGATAAATAAATTAACAGCATCAAATTAAACTCAATCATTTTCAAATAAAAACTCTCTATATAAGTGGTGTTCAATTCTTCATCACTATGGTTATGGCATCTCTGTCTCGCTCTCACTTCTCTCTGCTGGTATCTTCTCTACTATAATTCAGAGAAATTGAAGTTTTGATCCGATTGTATTTTGAAAGTTAATATTGAATCTGCTTTCAGAAACCTGTCAGACAGTGAATTCCAGACCAGAGCAACTCCCTGCCTATTTGTTTCTCCCCTCTGCTAGTGAAAACAGTCTCTCCTCATATCTCCAAACTGAGGGAAAGATTTTGAATACAATATAATTAATTTCTCCAGGACAGCAGCTGCAGAGGAATTTGGACAAACAATGAACAAAAATCCCTCTGAATCCCCCAGGAGAACAGAGGAAAGAAACAGTCAGGAAGCAAATGGAAACAAGTGACACTTTATTGCAGCAGTAAAAACTCTTTGTCAGAATGTGGAGGTCTTTATCACTGAACTTTATATAAACTGGAAGTGAAAAGTGGAAGATCTTAAATATCATTTAAGATAAATGTCCATTTCCCAGCTTTGTAAACCCTTGTAACATTAAACTGGCGAATGTTCAGGAGGTTTTTTCGATTGATTACAGGCTAATGCATAAATACAGCAGCAGCAAATAAACTACAAAGAATCATTGACAAATATAACAGTAAATTTGGGTACGAATTGTTGTGTGAAATGTCACTGGTTATAAAAGTTCTCTTGGCTGCCGCATTAACCTGGCTCCAGTTTCACTCTTTGTCATACAGTGAAATTGAAAAACCGAATAAAAACTGCCTGTTTATACTGCAGTCAAACCGGCCTCTCCAGCAATAACACTTTGTCACAATTTCAAGGTAATTGCAGTGAGTCATTTTCTGAACTTTCTGTTAACTGGATGTGAATAGTGAAAGACATTTAATACAATCAGTGTTAAATGGCCATTATCCAAACCGGCCCCTCCAGGTTTTAAATGACAGCAGCTTTTCTGCTCTGTTCATGAGGTTTTTGGGGGAGGGAGAGAGAGACAGACAGGTTTCTGTCTGGAATGGTCCATTTGGGATATGGCTGGAATATCCCTCTCTCTACCATTCCCTGTTTGCACAGAAACTCACCTTGGACTGTCTCATACCTGGGAGGGAGTGTCCAGATGGAGGAAGCTTGTAGCTGGTTGGATAAGCTGTATTTTGGGTGGACTGGCTGTTTTGAGTGACAGGTTCTGGGATATATTAGGACAACATCAGCCTCCATTCTTTCTTTCCATGCGGCTGGTTTCTGAAGGTGAGTTTCTGTGTTTCAGTCTCTGTGTCTCTGTGCCCAGGTGAATTGCAAGCTGATTACAGTGTATGTGTGTGTGTGAATGTCCAGTCTGATTCCCCTGCTCTCTCTGTCCCAGTCCTGACGCTTATCTCCAAATCCCACCCCAATGCCCCTCTCCAGGATCTTTTCCCCATGGATGAGTTGATGGAGAGATGGTGTTAGAGTCCAACGATGGAACGCAGACGGTGTGGGATGGTGTGTATCACATCTTTATTGTCTCTCTCTCCCTTTCTCCCTCCTTCTGACTCAGTTTCTTTCACTCAGTCTCTCTCACTGAATCTCCCTATCACTGAATCTCCCTCTCACTGAATTCTCTCTCTCACTCAGTCTCCCTCAGTCAATCTCCCTCTCACTGATTTCTCTCTCTCACTGCATTCTCTCTCTCACTGAATTCTCTCTGTCACTCAATCTCTCTCTCACTGAATCTCTCTCTCACTGAATCTCTATCTCACTGAATCTCCCTCTCACTGAATCTCTGTCTCACTCAATCTCTCTCTCACTCAATCTCTCTCTCACTCAATCTCTCTCACTCAATCTCTCGCTCTCTCAATCTCTCTCTCACTCAATCTCTCTCTCACTCAATATCTCTCTCACTGAATCTCTCTCACTGAATCTCACTGAATCTCTCTCTCACTGAATTCTGTCTCTCACTGAATTCTCTCTCTCACTGAAATCTCTCTCTCTCACACTGAAATCTCTGTCTCTCGCACTGAAATCTCTCTCTCGCACTGAAATCTCTCTCTCTCGCACTGGAATCTCTCTCTCTCTCGCACTGAAGTCTCTCTCTCTCTCGCACTCAATCTCTCCCTCTCTCTCTCTCTCGCACTCAATGTCTCTCTCTCTCTCGCACTCAATCACTCTCTCTCTCGCACTAAATCTCTCTCTCATTCTCTCTATTTCTCAATCTCTCCCTCACTTTGTATTTCTGACTCTGTTACTCTCTCTCTCTCTGTTCCTCAATCTCTGCTCTCTGTATTTCTCCCTCTCTGTGTTCCTCCATCTCTCTCTCTCTCCCTCACTTTGTGTTTCTCTCTCTCTCTGAGTGATTGTGCGTCTTTCTGTCTCAATGGCTTTCTCTGTCATCTCTTTCAATCTCTCTGTGATTCTCTGTGTCTTTCTCATTGGCTTTCTGTCTGTCTCTTTGGTGCCTGCAATTTCTTTGAGTCTTTGTTCTTTCCCTCCACTTTTTCCCCTCCTCTTTTTCTCTCTCTTTCTGTCCTTTTTCTTATTCTGACTTTCCTTCAATTCTCTATTTCTGACCTTTTTCTGTCTTTTCTCTATTTCTGTCTCTCTGTCTTTTCTCTATTTCTCTGAGTTTCTCTCTCTTTTCTGTTTCTGTGTCTTTCTTTCTTTTCTATCTTCTCTCTTTCTATTTCTATCTTCTCTCTTTCTCTTTCTATCTTTTCTCTCTTTCTTTTACTCTCACCTTGTCTCTCTCTTTCTTGTCTACTTCTATCTTTTCTCTGTCTCTTTCTATCTTTTCTCTCCTTCTTTTTCTCTCTCTTTCTTTGTATCTTTCTGTCTTCTCTATTTCTCTTTCTATCATTTCTCTCTCTCTTTCTGACTTTTTCTGTCTTTTTCTGACCCTATCCACCCCATCAATTTATCCACCCCTCAATTTATCCACCCCCTGCAATTTTTGTGCACCAAGCAAATCTATTTCCCTGCAATACTTCCCCCCCAGAAAACATCTCCCCCTTGCACAGACCCCCCCCAATCTAAATAATCCTCGTCTGCAGACCCCGATCTGATATCTCCTGCTAACTGACCCCCATCTAATACCCTGATTATCAACAGAACCCATCTAATTTTCCCTTTCCCTCTGTTACAAGACAACCCATCGAAATACCCCCGGCAACAGACTCCCATCTAAATATCCCCCCGCGAACAGACCCCCATCAAAATACCACCCCCCATCCCCAGACAGACTCCCATCGAAATACCCCCCGGGAACAGACTCCCATCTAAGTACCCCCCAGGAACAGACTCCCATCTAAATACACCCCGAGAACAAGCTCCCATTTAAATACCTCCCACCCGTGAACATACTCCCATCTAAATACCCCCCAGTAACTTGCTTCCATCTGAATAAACCCCCCCTCAGGACCAGACCCCCATCTAAATACCCCCCCAGGAACAAACTCCCATCTAAATACCCCCACCAGGAACAAACCCCTATCTGAATACACCCCGGGAAAAATTTCCCATCTGAATAGCCCCCGGAACAAACACCCATCTAAATACCTCCCGGGAACAAACTCCCATCTCTATACCCGTCCGCAACAGACCCCCATCTAAATACTGCCCCCTTCTGTGAACAGACCCCCATCTAAATACCCCCAGGAGCAGACTCCCATCCAAATACCCTCCATTAACTGACCGTAATCTAATTCTGCCCCCTACCCTCCACTGTAAACACTTCCCCTTTCTGAATACCCTCCCTGTCGTGTAAAAGCAACCCCTTTATTTAATCCCACACTGTATCATCTCCCCCGTGAACAGCCCCCTCCCCGCACCCCCCCCCCCCCCGTGTTATTCCCACCTCCATCACTTACCTCGGTTTGGCTCCGTCTCCCGACAACCCTTCGTTCACTTTAATTCCTGATCTGGATAAGCCAGTGGAATTCCATCAACAGGCTCCCAGAGCACCGGCACCTTTAACTCATGTCAGGCCAAACACTGGGCCGGGCATAGAGCAAGGACCTTCAGAGGCTAACTGGCATTCTGAGCCTTTAATGCACAGGAAGATCCCAGCTCCAGACACATCCCTCTCTGCAGAAAGGTGTTTCACCTGTTCTCCCCATCGGCTTCAGGGAATCAAACAGAGGGAGACACACACAAACACTCACACACTGACTGGCACAGGGACGGGAGGAGGCCATTCAGCCTTTTGAGCCTGACCCACCCATGTTAGATCATGGCTGATCTGTCCCTTCCCCCATTGAGCCACAAGGAGACAGGCAGAGACAGTCAGGGAGCAGATACACAGAGAGTCAAAGAAACACTGGGCTGGACTCGGACTTGGTGCTAATGGTGCAAACCAGGATGGAGGGGAGGAGGGTGGTTGTGAATCGGCTGTCCGTTCAGCTCCTCCCCCCTGTTTTTACATCAATGGGAGCAAAACTGGGCAGAGATGGAAAGCAGGATCCCACTTCACAATCACCCTGTACAACACCAAGGCAGCGAGTTCAAATCCACCCCCAGACAGAGGGAGAGTGACACAGAAAACAGATCCCAGGATTAGGACAGAACAGAAAGAGAGAGAAATAAATGGAAATGGAGCTGGAGTCCGAAACCAGTGAGAGAAACTGAGAACAGAGGGACAGAAATACCGAGAAGGGCAGAGAGAGAGAGAAATGGAGACATACACAGAGATGTAGATATTGAGAAAGATCGCAGACAAAGAGAGATGCAGAGACAGAAAGAAGTGGAGGGGCAGAGATACAAAGTAAGACGCGTTTCCAGATAAGAGAGGGGTGTCCCGGGATGGGGGAAATGCAGAGATAATCTTGCAGGAAAGGAGGAGCAGAGATGGAAAGATTCAGGGATTTGGAAGTGAGTGGGAGAAGAGAGAGAGAGACAGATAAAGATGCAGAGAATCGCAGAAAGAGAGTGACAATGGAAACCTGTGAGACTCTAGCGAGGGGCAGAGAAAGAAAGGATGTTGAGAGATAGAGATAGAGATTTAAAGATGTGAAGAAAAAGAACTAGGAACAAGGAGGAAGGTGCAGGGAACAAGTTGCAGCAAGAGATGGAGAGAGGGAAATCTACGGGATTACATTGACTGTTCTGGAGCAGCGCTTCCCAAACTATTCCCTTCGGGAGCGCCCTCCAGCCCCCTCCCTATTGGGAGAAAAGCCACAGACCCCCGAAAACACAAAATCAAAATACTGCAGATGCTGGCAATTTGAAATAAAAACCGTGCTGGAAATACTGAGCATTTCCAGCACTTTGTTTTTCTATCAGCCCCGAAATCACACACAGTCTTCTTTTTTGTATTTAGAAATGAACTTGACAATGACAAATATATATTTATTATTTTTTTCCCTCCCTGGTTAAAGCTCTTGTCTGAGAATTCCACGTGGCCTAAAGATTCTACCTTTGCATCATCACAGCTGCAGCTTCCGAAAAGATTCTCCTTGGGAATAAGAAATAAATTAGATTCAAATAAAGCAAAGCATTTTTGAACAGAAATAAAACACAGCGAGAGCCCAGGGCTCTTTCTCTCACTCACTGACAGAAAACAATCTCCCAGTGACTCCCCATCTTACTAACACATCCCCGACACAGAGCCAGAGACTGGGAAGTGTGGATGTGTTTACCCTGTCATTTCCTGCTGTCTCTCTCTCCCTCCCTCAATCTCTCTCTCTCTCTATTTCTCTGTGTGTCTCTCTACATCTGTTTCTGCCTCATTGTAATAACACACAAACACTGGTGACCCCCATCCTCTCTCCCATAGAAGGATAGAGAGAGAAATCCACATTCCCATCCCTGAAACTCTGCCAGGTGATTCATTTCACTGTCAAATTCAGCCCACAGCCTAAGACACCAGCATTATTCGGGAATGAGAACAAGCCTTTCCAAACCTTCACATTTCAGCCATTTCATTGCTGATTCACAGAAGTATTTGACACTCAATGAATTAATTTTTAAAGTGCTCGTCACTGTTGCAATGTTGGAAATGCTGCAGGCCATTGGTACACAGCAAGATCCCACAAGCAGCAGTGTGATAACAGCCGGCAAGCTGTGCACAGCAAGATCCCAGCAATGGTGCCACTTCAACCAAGGTTTTGCACCAAGGCTGCTCCTTTAACCCCAGGCTTTCAACCTATTTAAAACAGCAGGGCCCCAATCCGACAGGAACTGGTTAGCCCAGGACCCCAGACATGAAATTAAACAACGGCCTAATAAACAGACACAACTCACGTGGGCCCTTTGGGTGCAGCCTGTGGACAAGGCCTCAGTCCGTCCCCTCAGGAGGAAGCTCCTGTCCAAGGATTCCTCGTCCCAAACTTTCCCTCTTTTCATCTTCACCATGCAGTTTTCAGAATGAAAATTCCTATGGCAAGACGGAGAGAGAGAAAATTGATTAAAATGCATTGTTAAACAAAATAGCACAGCAAGAGCCCAGGAATTGCCCTCGGTTACACAGACACTCTCTCAGCAACACCCAAATACAAACAAATCACAGTTAATAAACCAAAGGATAAAAGGATTGTGACAGCAACCTCCACCTCTGTGTGTGTGTGTGTGTGTGTGTGTGTCTGTCTCATTATCTCTATCTCCACTGTCTCTGTATCTCTTTCTGTTCCTATCCCATTCGTCCCCTGTCTCTCCTTCTCTTTCTCTGTCCATATCTGTTTTTGTCCCTCTATCTCATATGTAGTGTTGACTGAAAATAGTTATGAAATACTTCTGTCTCACCATTTAAACCAACAACAAATCACCCTGCTGTGTGTGTTTTTAACTATTAAAGGTTTAATTAGAGAGACAGAGGGAAAGAAAGCTGGAGTGAGACAGAGAGACAAATCGAAACTCAGAACTTCAGTAAAATGAACTGAAATGAATCGGGAACATTTGACACTCAGTGAATTGATTGTTAAAGTGGTCGTCACTGTTGCAATGTTGGAAACACTGCATGCCATTTGGTCACAGCAAGAACAAAGAACAAAGAACAAAGAAAATTACAGCACAGGAACAGGCCCTTCGGCCCTCCAAGCCTACGCCGATACAAATCCTCTATCTAAACCTGTCGCCTATTTTCTAAGGGTCTGTATCTCTTTACTTCCTGCCCATTCATGTATCTGTCTAGATACATCTTAAAAGACGCTATCGTGCCTGCGTCTACCACCTCCGCTGGTAATGCGTTCCATGCACCCACCACCCTCTGCATAATTAACTTTCCACGCATATCCCCCCTAAACTTTTCCCCTTTCACTTTGAACTCATGTCCCCTTGTAATTGAATCCCCCACTCTGGGAAAAAGCTTCTTGCTATCCACTCTGTCTATACCTCTCATGATTTTGTACACCTCAATCAGGTCCCCCCTCAACCTCCGTCTTTCTAATGAAAATAATCCTAATCTACTCAACCTCTCTTCATAGCTAGCGCCCTCCATACCAGGCAACATCCTGGTGAACCTCCTCTGCACCCTCTCCAAAGCATCCACATCCTTTTGGTAATGTGGCGACCAGAACTGCACGCAGTATTCCAAATGTGGCCGAACCAAAGTCCTATACAACTGTAACATGACCTGCCAACTCTTGTACTCAATACCCCGTCCGATGAAGGAAAGCATGCCGTATGCCTTCTTGACCACTCTATTGACCTGCGTTGCCACCTTCAGGGAACAATGGACCTGAACACCCAAATCTCTCTGTACATCAATTTTCCCCAGGACATTTCCATTTACTGTATAGTTCACTCTTGAATTGGATCTTCCAAAATGCATCACCTCGCATTTGCCCTGATTGAACTCCATCTGCCATTTCTCTGCCCAACTCTCCAGTCTATCTATATTCTGCTGTATTCTCTGACAGTCCCCTTCAGTATCTGCTACTCCACCAATCTTAGTGTCGTCTGCAAACTTGCTAATCAGACCACCTATACTTTCCTCCAAATCATTTATGTATATCACAAACAACAGTGGTCCCAGCACGGATCCCTGTGGAACACCACTGGTCACACGTCTCCATTTTGAGAAACTCCCTTCCACTGCGACTCTCTGTCTCCTGTTGCCCAGCCAGTTCTTTATCCATCTAGCTAGCACACCTTGGACCCCATGCGCCTTCACTTTCTCCATCAGCCTACCATGGGGAACTTTATCAAACGCCTTACTGAAGTCCATGTATATGACATCTACAGCCCTTCCCTCATCAATCAACTTTGCCACTTCCTCAAAGAATTCTATTAAGTTGGTAAGACATGACCTTCCCTGCACAAAACCATGTTGCCTATCACTGATAAGCCCATTTTCTTCCAGATGGGAATAGATCCTATCCCTCAGTATCTTCTCCAGCAGCTTCCCTACCACTGACGTCAGCTTCACCGGTCTATAATTACCTGGATTATCCCTGCTACCCTTCTGAAGCAAGGGGACAACATTAGCAATTCTCCAGTCCTCCGGGACCTCACCCGTGTTTAAGGATGCTGCAAAGATATCTGTTAAGGCCCCAACTATTTCCTCTCTGGCTTCCCACAGTAACCTGGGATAGATCCCATCCGGACCTGGGGACTTGTCCACCTTAATGCCTTTCAGAATACCCAACACTTCCTACCTCCTTATGCCGACTTGACCTAGAGTAATCAAACATTTGTCCCTAACCTCAACATCCCTCATGTCCCTCTCCTCGGTGAATACCGATGCAAAGTACTCGTTTAGAATCTCACCCATTTTCTCTGACTCCACGCATAACTTTCCTCCTTTGTCCTTGAGTGGGCCAATCCTTTCTCTAGTTACCCTCTTGCTCCTTATATATGAATAAAAGGCTTTGGGATTTTCCTTAACCCTGTTTGCTAAAGCTATTTCATGACCCCTTTCAGCCCTCTTAATTCCTCGTTTCAGATTGCGCCTACAATCCCGATATTCTTTCAAAGCTTCGTCTTTCTTCAGCCGCCTAGACCTTATGTGTGCTTCCTTTTTCCTCTTAGCTAGTCTCACAATTTCACCAAGATCCCACAATTTCATTTCACCCTCAAATTCAGGGCACTGCCCAAAACACCATCATTACTCCGGAATTGTACCGGCTTCAAGCTCAGGACTTTAATTCCAGGCCTTCAGATCATGCAAATATGCAGATAATCTGTTTTTAGTGCACAGCAAGATCCCAGCAATGTTGACACTTCAATATTCAGTGTACCAAGCTTTTGAGTGTGGATTTCTCTCTCTCTCTCTCTCGCCCTCTCTCTGTCTTTCTCCATCTTTCTCTGCCTTCCCTCCCTCACCCACACTCTGCCTGTCTCTCTCTCTCTCTCTGTTTAACCTGCCACCTCCAGCTGTTTCTCACTCTCTCTCTTTTTCTCTCCATCTGTTTCTGCCTCAGTGTTGGATGCAGGAATTGATTCAGGGAATGTATGCACAGCAGGATCCCACAATGTGATCATAGCCAAATATCCCATCACAGTCCTCAGAAAATGCTAAACTCCATCGTTAAACTAATGACAAGTCTTTATACAGCTTCACGTTCAGCTCTTGCAATTATTGTAAAATTCTTCTAAAAACACAGATAAATCCACACTCAGACCCTCAGGAAGCTGAATTTGAAACTGTTGTCATGGAAGAAATGCTGCAGGCCACTAGATGCACAGCACGATCCCACAAGCAGCAATGTGATAATAGCCAGATTTCAGTCCCCAGAAAGAGCGAATCCCTCCTGAAACTGGGAACAAGCTGCTGATTCCGTCTCACTATTTCAAATCACGACAAATCGCATTGCTGTGTGTGGCATGTTTTTTTATTTGTTAAAGCTTTAAATGGAGAAGGCGAGTGTGAAACAGAGTCAGAGAAGAGAAAGCATGGCGGGAGATAGAGACACAGGGAAAGAATGTGGAGACAGAGAGAAAGCTAACTTCAGAACTACAGTAAAATGAATTAAAATGGGCATCGTGCATCTTTTTTCTCTAAGTTCACGAAGCATTGCCCAAAACATCAGCAAACCTCACAGACAGGGCTGGATGGAACAAGTGCAAATGGGACCCTCAGGGTTTTTTTGTGCGCTGAAACCTTTTTCAGTGTCCAGTCCCTTCAACTTTTAATAAAATCTGTTGAACACAAATAAATGTAAGGTTTCTCCTACAAGCTGTTTTGTCCTCCTTCTTCCACTGTCACTTACCGTCACTCCCTATCTCTCTCTGTGTCTCTCACAGGACTGGGCAGACACAGGGGATTGTTACAGAGGTTCTGTTGGCCATTGTTAGTGTCATCAGTGTGGATTGTAAAATTTGTGTGTGTGTGTGTGTCTGTCAGTCTCTGTGTGTGTCTGTGTGTGTCTACATGTTTGTGTGTGTGAGAGAGAGAATCTCAGGGTCACCTCTCTGCATCTCTATCTCTCCTTCTCTCTCCGTTTCTCCTTCTCTCTCGATCTCTCCCTCTCTCAGTCTGCCCTTCTCATAGAAACATAGAAAATAGGAGCAGGAGCAGGCCATTCGGCCCCTCGGGTCTGCTCTGCCATTCAATAAAGATCATGACCAATGGGCTAATTCAGTACCCTGTTCCTACTTTCTCCCCATAGCCCTTGATCCCTTTGACACTAAGAAATATATCTCTTCCCTCCTTGAATATCTTTCATGACTTGGCCTCCACTGCCTTCTGCGGCAGAGAATTCCACAGGTTCACCACCCCTTCCCCATCTCTCTCTCCCCCTCTATCTCCCTCTCCCCCTCTATCTCCCTCGCCCCCCTCTATCTCCCTCTCCCCTCTATCTCCCTCTCCCTCTTGATCTCCCTCTCCCCCTTGATCTCCCTCTCTCCCCTCAATCTCCCTCTCCCCCCTCGATCTCCCTCTCCCCCCTCGATCTCCCTCGGCCCATCCATCTCACTCTCCCCCTCTATCTCCCTCTCCCGCTCTCTCTGCCTCTCCCCCTCTATCTACCCCTCTATCTCCCTCTCCCCCTCTAACTCTTTCTCCCCACTCTCTCACCCTCTCCCCCTCTTTCTCCCTCCCCCTCTCTCTCCCTCCCCCTCTCTCTCCAACTCCCCCTCTCTCTCCCCTTTCTCTCTCCCTCCCCATTTCTCCCTCTCCCCCTTTCTCTCCCTCTCCCCCCTCTATCTACCCCACTATCTCCCTCTCCCCCTCTAGCTCTTTCTCCCCACTCTCTCTCCCTCTCCCCTCTTTCTCCCTCCCCCTCTCTCCCTCCCCCTCTCTCTCCCACTCCCCCCTCTCTCTCCCCTTTCTCTCTCTCTCCCCTTTCTCTCTCTCTCCCCTTTCTCTCCCTCGCCCCCTCTCCCGCCCTCTCCCCCTCTCTCGCCCTCTCCCCCTCTCTCGCCCTCTCCCCCTCTCACCCCTTCTCACCCCTCTCTCACCCCCTCTCACTCCCTCTCACCCCCTCTCTCTCCCTCTCCCCTCTCTTTCATCCCCTCCCCCTCTCTCTCTCCCCTCTCTCTCTCCCCCTCTCTCTCTCCCCCCTCTCTCTCTCCCCCATCACTCTCTTCCCCCTCTATCTCTCTCTGCCCCCTCTATATCTCTCTTCCCCCTCTATCTCTCTCTCTTCCCCTACAACTCTTTCTCCCCATCTCTCTCTGTCGTTGTCTTTCGCTATCACTGTCTCTGTCTCTCTCTCTCACTGACGCTCCCTTTCTCTCTGTTTCTTTCTGTGTCTCTATCTCTCTCTTTCTGACTTTCTCTCTCTCTCTGACTCTCTCTCTCTCTCTCTCTCTTTCATTCTCTGTTACTCTTTCGCTCTTTGCTTCTGTCCATGACTCTATTTGTGTCTCTCTCGCACCATCTCTGCCATTCTCTCTCTGTATCTCTCTCTCTCACTGTCTCTGTATCTTCCTCTCAGTATCTCTGTCTCCCTCTCTATTTCTACCGCTTCCTCTCAGTCTCTCTCTCTCTGTCCCTCCATCTGTCTTTCCCTCCCTGTCACTCCATCTCTCTCCTTCTCTCTCTGTCCCTCCATCTGTCTTTCCCTCCCTGTCACTCCCTTTCCTTCTGTTTCTGTCTCTCCCTCTCTCTCTGTCTCTCCCTCTCTCCCTCTCTTTCACTGCCTCTGTCCATAACTCTGTCTGTGTCTCTATGACACCATTTCTCCCTTTCTGTTTCCCCGTCTCTCTTTCTTTTCATCTCTCCCTTCCTCCCTCGCTCCCAATAGAGCAATGGTTTCAACCATATTTCCTTCTTTCTTTACCCCTCCCTCTCTGTCCCTCTCTCTCCTTCTATCTCTGCCTCTGCCTCTCTCTCTGTATCCCTCAGTCCCTCCATCTGTCTTTACCTCTCTGTCACTCCCATCTCTCCTTCTATCTCTGCCTCACTCTCTTTCTATCCCTCCATCTGCCCTTCCATTCCTGTCAATCCCCCTCACTCCTTCTCTCTCTGACTCTCTCTCTCTGTCCCTCCATCTGTCCTTCCCTCCCTGTCACTCCGTCTCTCTCCTTCTATCTCTGTCTCTCTCTCTGTCCCTCCATCTGTCTTTCCCTCCCTGACACTCCCTCTCTCTCCTTCTATCTCTGTCTCTCTCTGTCCCTCCATCTGTCTTTCCCTCCCTGACACTCCCTCTCTCTCTTTCTATCTCTGCCTCTCTCTGTCCCTCCATCTGTCTTTCACTCTCTGTCTCTCCCACTCTCTCCTTCTATCTATCGCTCTCTCTCTGTCCCTCCATCTGTCTTTCCCTCTCTGTCTCACCCCCTCTCTCCTTCTATCTCTCCCTCTCTCTCTGTCCCGCCATCTGTCCTTCCCTCCCTGACACTCCATTTCTCTCCTTCTATCTCTGTCTCTCACTCTATCCCTCCATCTGCCTTTCCCACCCTGTCACTCCATCTCTCTCCTTGTCTCTCTATCTCGCACTCTATCCCTCCATCTGTCCTTCTCTCCCTGTCACTCCATCTCTCTCCTTCTATCTCTGTGTCTCTCTCTCTCTGTCCCTCCATCTATCTTTCCCTCTCCATCTCTCCCTCTCTCTCCTTCTCTCTCTGTCTCTCTCTCTGTCTCACCATCTGTCTTCCCATCCCCGTCACTCACTCTCTCTCCTTCTATCTATATCTCTGTCTCTCTCTCTTTCCCTCCATCTGTCTTTCTCTCCCTGATACTCCCTCTCTCTCCTTCCCTCTCTGTCTTTCTTTATGTCGCTCCATTTGTCTTTCCCTGCCTGTCACTCCCTCTCTCTCATTCTATCTCATCTCTCTCACTGACGCTCCCTTTCTGTCTGTTTCTTTCTGTGTCTCTATCTCTCTCTTTCTGTCTGTCTCTCTCTCTCTCTGACTCTCTCTCTCTCTCTCTGTTACTCTCTCTCTCTCTGTGCTTCTGTCCATGACTCTATTTGTGTCTCTCTCACACCATCTCTGCCTTTCTCTCTCTCTATCTCACTCTCTCACTGTCTCTTTATCTTCCTCTCCATATCTCTGTCTCCCTTTCTATTTCTACCTCTTCCTCTCTGTTTCTCTCTGTCCCTCCATCTGTCTTTCGCTCCCTGTCACTCCATCTCTCTCCTTCTCTCTCTGCCCCTCCATCTGTCTTTCCCTCCCCGTCACTCCCTCTCTCTCCTTCTATCTCTGTCTCTCCCTCTTTCTCTCTCTCTGTCTCTCCCTCTCTCCCTCTCTTTCACTGCCTCTGTCCATAACTCTGTCTGTGTCTCTATGACACCATTTCTCCCTTTCTGTTTCCCCGTCTCTCTTTCTTTTCATCTCTCCCTTCCTCCCTCGCTCCCAATACAGCAATGGTTTCAACCATATTTCCTTCTTTCTTGATCCCTCCCTCTATGTCCCTCTCTCTCCTTCTATCTCTGTCTCTTCCTCTCTCTCTGTATCCCTCAGTCCCTCCATCTATCTTTACCTCTCTGTCACTCCCTCTCTCTCCTTCTATCTCTGTCTCTCTCTCTTTCTATCCCTCCATCTGCCCTTCCATTCCTGTCAATCTCCCTCACTCCTTCTCTCTCTGTCTCTCTCTCTCTGTCCCTCCATCTGTCCTTCCCTCCCTGTCACTCCGTCTCTCTCCTTCTATCTCTGTCTCTCTCTGTCCCTCCATCTGTCTTTCCCTCTCTGTCTCTCCCACTCTCTCCTTCTATCTATCGCTCTCTCTCTGTCCCTCCATCTGTATTTCCCTCTCTGTCTCACCCCCTCTCTCCTTCTATCTATCGCTCTCTCTCTGTCCCTCCATCTGTATTTCCCTCTCTGTCTCACCCCCTCTCTCATTCCATCTCTGCCTCTCACTCTCGGTCTCTCCATCTGTCTTTCCATCTCTGTCTCTCCATCTCTCTCCTTCTCTCTCTCTCTGTCTCTTCATCTGTCTCCCCCCCCCCCCCACATCGTCACTCCCTCTTTCTCCTTCTAACTCTGTCTCTGCCTCGCTCTCTGTCTCTCTCTCTATCCCTCCATCTGTCCTTCCCTCCCTGTCACTCCATCTCTCTCCTTCTCTCTCTGTCTCTCTCTCTGTCCCTCCATCTGTCTTTCCCTCCCTGACACTCCCTCTCTCTCTCCTTCTATCTCTGTCTCTCTCTATCCCTCCATCTGTCTTTCCCTCTCTGTCTCTCCCTCTCTCTCCTTCTATCTCTCCCTCTCTCTCTGTCCCGCCATCTGTCTTTCCCTCCCTGACACTCCCTCTCTCTCCCTTTTTTCTCTGTCTCTCTCTCTCTGTCCCTGCATCTGTCTTTCCCTCCCTGACACTCCCTCTCTCTTCTTCTCTCTCTGTCTCTCTCTCTGTCCCTCCATCTGTCTTTCCCTCCCTGACACTCCCTCTCTCTCCTTCTATCTCTGTCTCTCTCTATCCCTCCATCTGTCTTTCCCTCTCTGTCTCTCCCTCTCTCTCCTTCTATCTCTCCCTCTCTCTCTGTCCCGCCATCTGTCTTTCCCTCCCTGACACTCCCTCTCTCTCCCTTTTTTCTCTGTCTCTCTCTCTCTGTCCCTGCATCTGTCTTTCCCTCCCTGACACTCCCTCTCTCTCCTTCTATCTTTGTCTCTCTCTCTGTCTGTCCATCTGTCTTTCCCTACCTGTGACTCCCTCACTGCTTGCATCTCTGCCTCTCTCTCTCTTTCTCTCCATCTGTCTTTCACTCTGTCTCTCCCACTCTCTCCTTCTCTCTCTGTCACTCCATCAGTCTCGCCGCTCCCGCCCCCACCATCACCCGATCTCTCTCCTTCTCTCTCTGCCTCTCTCTCTGTCCCTCCATCTGTCCTTCCCTCCCTGTCACTCCATCTCTCTCCTTCTCTCTCTGCCTCTCTCTCTGTCCCTCCATCTGTCTTTCCCTCCCTGACACTCCCTCTCTCTCCTTCTATCTCTGTCTCTCTCTATCCCTCCAACAGTCTTCCCCTCTCTGTGACTCCCTCTCTCTCCTTCCATGTGTCTTTCTCTCTCTCTGTCTCTCCACCTGCCTTTCCCTCCCTGACACTACCTCTCTCTCCTTCTATCTCTCTCTCTCTCTCTCTATCCCTCCATCAGTCCTTCCCTCCCTGTCACTCCATCTCTCTCCTTCTCGCTCTGTCTCCCACTCTGTCGCTCCATCTGCCTTTCCCTTCCTGACACACCACCTCTCTCCTTCTCTCTCTGTCTCTCACTCTGTCCCTCCATCTGTCTTTCCCACCCAGACACACCCTCTCTCTCATCTATCTCTGTCTCTCACTCCATCCCTCCATCTGTCCTTCCCTCCCTGTTACTCCATCTCTCTCCTTCTATCGCTGTCTCTCTCTCTCTCTGTCCCTCCATCTGTCCTTCCCTCCCTGTCACTCCATCTCTCTCCTTCTATCTATCTCTCTCTCTCTCTCTGTCCCTCCATCTGTCTTTCCCTTTCAGTCCCTCCCTCTCTCTCCTTCTATCTCTGTATCTCTCTCTCTCTGCCCCTCCATCTGTCCTTCCCTCCCTGTCACTCCATCTCTCTCCTTCTCTCCGTCTCTCTCACTCTGTCCCTACATCTGTCTTTCTCTCCCTGACACTCCCTCTCTCTCCTTCCATCTCTGCCTCTCACTCTCTGTCCCTCCAACAGTCTTTCCCTCTCTGTGACTCCCTCTCTCTCCTTCTCTCTCTGTCTTTCTATCTGTCGCTCCATCTATCTTTCCCTGCCTGTCACTCCCTCTCTCTCATTTCATCTCTGCCTCTCACTCTCTGTCCCTCCATCTGTCCTTCCCTCCCAGTCACTCCATCTCTCTCCTTCTCTCTCTGTCTCTCACTCTGTCCCTCCATCTGTCCTTTCCTTCCTGGCAATCCCTCTCTTTCCTTCTATCTCTGTCTCTGCCACTCTCTCTGTCTCTCTCTCTCTGTCCCTCCATCTGTCTTTCCCTCTCTGTCTCTCCGTCTCTCTATCCCACCATCTGTCCTTCCCTCCCTGTCACTCCCCCTCTCTCCTTCTCTCTCTGTCTCTCTCTCTCTGTCTCTCCATCTGTCTTCCCCTCCCCGTCACACCCTCTCTCTCCTTCTATCTCTATCTCTGTCTCTCTCTCTGTCCCTCCACTTCTCTTTCCCGCCCTGTCACTCCCACTGTCTGCTTCTATCTCTGTCTCTCTCTCTCAATCCCTCCATCTGCCCTTCCCTCCCTGTCACACCCTCTCTGTCCTTCTCTCTCTGTCTTTCTCTCTGTCTCTCCATCTGTCTTTCCCTGCCTGTAACTCCATCTCTCACCCTCCATCACTGCCTCTCACTCTCTGTCTCTCCATATCTCTCCTTCTATCTCTGTCTCTCTCTCTCTGTCCCTCCATCTGTCTTCTCCCCCCCTCCGTCACGCCATCTCTCTGCTTCTATCTCTGTCTCTCTCCCTCTGTCCCTCCATCTGTCCTTCCCTCATTGTCACTACATCTCTCTCCTTCTATCTCTCTCACTCCCTCTCTTACCCTCCATCTGTCTTTCCCTCTCTGTCCCTCCCTCTCTCTCCTTCTATCACTGTCTCTATCTCTCTGTCTCTCCATCTGCCCTTCCCTCTTTGACACTCCCTCTCTCTCCTTCTCTCTCTGTCTTTCTATCTGTCGCTCCATCTGTCCTTCCCTCCCAGTCACTCCATCTCTCTCCTTCTCTCCGTCTCTCTCTCTCTGTCTCTCCATCTGTCTTCCCCACCCCCTGTCACTCACTCTCACTCCTTTTATCTCTATCTCTGTCTCTCTCTCTGTCCCTCCATCTATATTACCCTCTCTGTCACTCCCACCCTCTTCTTCTATCTCTCTCCCTCACACTCTGTCCCTCCATCTGTCTTTCTCTCCCTGACACTCCCTCTCTCTCCTTCCATCTCTGCCTCTCACTCTCTGTCTCTCCATCTGTCTTTCCCTCTCTGTCTCTCCATCTCTCTCCTTCTCTCTCTCTCTGTCTCTTCATCTGTCTCCCCCCCCACCCCGTCACCCCCTCTTTCTCTTTCTAACTCTGTCTCTGCCTCGCTCTCTGTCTCTCTCTCTATCCCTCCATCTGTCCTTCCCTCCCTGTCACTCCATCTCTCTCCTTCTCTCTCTGCCTCTCACTCTATCCCTCCATCTGTCTTCCCCTCCGCGTCACACCCTCTCTCTCCTTCTATCTCTATCCCTGTCTATCTCTCTGTCCCTCCACTTCTCTTTCCCTCCCTGTCACACCCACTCTCTGCTTCTATCTCTGTCTCTCTCTCTCAATCCCTCCATCTATCCTTCCCTCCCTGTCACACCCTCTCTCTCCTTCTCGCTCTGTCTCTCTCTCTGGCTCTCCATCTGTCTTTCCCTGCCTGTCACTCCCTCTCTCACCTTCCATCACGGCCTCTCACTCTCTGTCTCTCCAACTCTCTTTCCCTCTCTATCTCTGCATATCTTTCCTTCTATCTCTGTCTCTCTCCCTCTGTCCCTCCATCTGTCCTTCCCTCATTGTCACTCCATCTCTCTCCTTCTATCTCTCTCTCTTTCCCTCCATCTGTCTTTCCCTCTCTGTCCCTCCCTCTCTCTCCTTCTATCTCTGTCTCTCTCTCTATCCCTCCATCTGCCATTCCCTCCCTGAAACTCCCTCTCTTTCCTTGCCTCTCTGTCTCTCACTCTATCCCTCCATCGTCCTTCCCACACTGTCACTCCATCTCTCTCCTTCTATCGCTGTCTCTCTCTCTCTCTCTCTGTCCCTCCATCTGTCCTTCCTTCCCTGTCACTCCATCTCTCTCCTTCTATCTATCTATCTCTCTCTCTCTCTGCCCTCCATCTGTCTTCCCTCTCAGTCCCACCCTCTCTCTCCTTCTATCTCTGTATCTCTCTCTCTGCCCCTCCATCTGTCCTTCCCTCCCTCTCACTCCATCTCTCTCCTTCTCTCCGTCTCTCTCACTCTGTCCCTACATCTGTCTTTCTCTCCCTGACACTCCCTCTCTCTCCTTCCATCTCTGCCTCTCACTCTCTGTCCCTCCATCTGTCCTTCCCTCCCCCTCACTCCATCTCTCTCCTTCTCTCCGTCTCTCTCTCTCTGTCTCTCCATCTGTCTTTCCCACCCCCTGTCACTCACTCTCTCTCCTTTTATCTCTATCTCTGTCTCTCTCTCTGTCCCTCCATCTGTATTACCCTCTCTGTCACTCCCACCCTCTCCTTCTATCTCTCTCCCTCACACACTGGCCCTCCATCTGTCTTTCTCTCCCTGACACTCCCTCTCTGTACTTCTCTCTCTGTCTTTCTCTCTGTCTCTCCATCTGTATTTCCCTCTCTGTCTCTCCATCTCTCTCCTTCTCTCTCTCTCACTGTCTCACCATCTGTCTCCCCCCTCCCCACCCCGTCACTCCCTCTTTCTCCTTCTAACTCTGTCTCTGTCTCTCTCTCTCTATCCCTCCATCTGTCCTTCCCTCCCTGTCACACCCTCTCTGTCCTTCTCTCTCTGTCTTTCTCTCTGTCTCTCCATCTGTCTTTCCCTGCCTGTCACTCCATCTCTCACCTTCCATCACGGCCTCTCACTCTCTGTCTCTCCATCTCTCTTTCCCTCTCTGTCTCTCCATATCTCTCCTTCTGTCTCTGTCTCTGTCTCTCTCTGTCCCTCCATCTGTCTTCTCCCCCCCCTCCGTCACTCCATCTCTCTCCTTCTATCTCTGTCTCTCTCCCTCTGTCCCTCCATCTGTCCTTCCCTCATTGTCACTCCATCTCTCTCCTTCTATTTCTCTCACTCTCTCTCTTACCCTCCATCTGTCTTTCCCTCTCTGTCCCTCCCTCTCTCTCCTTCCATCACTGTCTCTATCTCTCTGTCTCTCCATCTGCCCTTCCCTCTTTGACACTCCCTCTCTCTCCTTGTCTCTCTGTCTCTCACTCTATCCCTCCATATGTCCTTCCCTCCCTGACACTCCCTCTCTCTCCTTCTCTCTCTGTCTTTCTATCTGTCGCTCCATCTATCTTTCCCTGCCAGTCACTCCATCTCTCTCCTTCTCTCCGTCTCTCTCTCTCTGTCTCTCCATCTGTCTTCCCCACCCCCTGTCACTCACTCTCACTCCTTTTATCTCTATATCTGTCTCTCTCTCTGTCCCTCCATCTGTATTACCCTCTGTGTCACTCCCACCCTCTCCTTCTATCTCTCTCCCTCACATTCTGTCCCTCCATCTGTCTTTCTCTCCCTGACACTCCCTCTCTCTCCTTCTCTCTCTGTCTTCCTCTCTGTCTCTCCATCTGTCTTTCCCTGCCTGTCACGCCATCTCTCTCCTTCCATCTCTGCCTCTCATTCTCTGTCTCTCCATCTGTCTTTGCCTCCCTGTCTCTCCATCTCTCTCCTTCTCTCTCTCTCTGTCTCTTCATCTGTCTCCCTCCACCACCCCGTCACTCCCTCTGTCTCCTTCTAACTCTGTCTCTGTCTCGCTCTCTGTCTCTCTCTCTATCCCTCCATCTGTCCTTCCCTCCCTGTCACTCCATCTCTCTCCTTCTCTCTCTGTCTCTCACTCTGTCTCTCCATCTGTCCTTTCCTTCCTGGCAATCCCTCTCTTTCCTTCTATTTCTGTCTCTGCCACTCTCTCTGTCTCTCTCTCTGTCCCTCCATCTGTCTTTCCCTCTCTGTCTCTCCGTCTCTCTATCCCTCCATCTATCCTTCCCTCCCTGTCACTCCATCTCTCTCCTTCTCTCTCTGTCTCTCTCTCTGTCCCTCAATTTGTCTTTCCCTTCCTGATACTCGCTCGCTCTCCTTCTATCTTTGTCTCTGCCACTCTCTCTGTCTCTCTGTATGGCCCTCCATCTGTCATTCCCTTTCTGTCTTTCCGTCTCTCTCCTGCTATCTCTGTCTCTGCCTCTCTCTCTGTGTCTCTCTCTGTCCCTCCAGCTATCATTCCCTCTCTGTCACTCCCTCTCTCCTTCTCTTTGTCTGTCCCTCTCTCTCCTTCTCTCTCACCTTCTCTCTCTCTCTTTACCCCCTATCACTCCTTGCCCTATCTCTCTGTCGCTGAGACTCTCTATATCTCTCCCCCTCTATCTCTCTCTGTCCCTCGTTCTCTCTGTCTTTATTTCAGTTCCTTCAGGTATATGGATGTATTGGAGAGCTTGGGTTATTCTCCATCGGTCCTTCCGATCCACTCAATCTGGGCCCATCATCATTTTACACACCTCCATTAAATCTCCCCTCAGCCTCCTCTGTTTCAAAGAAAACAACACCAGCCTGTCCAATCTTTCCTCATAGCTAAAATTCTCCATTCCTGACAACATCCCTTGTAAATCTACTCTGTACCCTCGCTAGTGTGATCACATCCTTCCTGTAATGTGCTGACCCGAACTGTACACAGTTCTCTAGCTGTGGTCTAACTAGTGTTTTATGCAGTTCCAGCATAACCTCCCTGCCCTTATATTCTATACATCAGCCAAAATAAAGGAAATTACAATCGAAAATCCTGTGAGAAAAACAATCCATATCATTAAAAAATATATATCAGCAATTGCGGACGACACAAAGGTTGGTGGAGTTGCGGATAATAATGAGGATTGTCAAAGGATACAGCAGGACATAGATCGGTTGCAGACATGGGTGGAGAAATAGCAGATGGAGTTTAATCCGGACAAATGTGAGGTAATGTATTTTGGAAGGTCTAATGCAGGTGGGAGGTATACAGTAAATGGCAGAACCCTTTGGAGTATTGACAGGCAGAGAGATCTGGGCGTACAGGTCCACAGGTCACTGAAAGTGGCAACGCCGGTGGATAAGGTAGTCAAGAAGGCAGACGGCATGCTTGCCTTCATCAGTCAGGGCATAGAGTATAAAAATTGGCAAGTCATGTTGCAGCTGTATAGAACCTTAGTTAGGCCACACTGAGAATACTGAATGAAATTCTGGTCGCCACACTACCAGAACGACGTGGAGGCTTTGGAGAAGGTACAGAGAAGGTTTACCAGGATGTTGCCTGGTCTGGAGGGCATTAGCTAGAGGACAGGTTGGAAAAACTCGGATTATTTTCACTGGAACGATGGAGGTGGAGGGGCGACATGATAGAGGTTTACAAAGTTATGAGCGGCATGGACAGAGTGGTAGTCAGAAGTTTTTTCCCAGGGTGGAAGAGTCAGTTACTAGGGGACATAGGTTTAAGGTGCGAGGGGCAAAGTTTAGAGGGGATGTGCGAGGCAAATTTTTTGCACAGAGGGTGGTGAGTGCCTGGAACTTGCTGCCAGGGGAGGTGGTGGAAGCAGATACGATAGTGACATTTAAGAGAAATCTTGACAAATATCTGAATAGGAAGGGAATAGAGGGATATGGGCCCCGGAAGTGCAGAAGATGTTAGTTTCGGCAGGCATCCATGTTCGGCGCAGGCTTGGAGGGCCGAATGGCCTGTTCCTGTGCTGTACTGTTCTTTGTTCTTTGTTCTTTATTTGTTCTTTGCAACACAAGTGTGATTTATTAAACTTTAACACAACAATGTTTGTTACTCAGTCGTGTAAAGTGCATTGCACTGTTACTGACCTTTACTCCAATCCCTCAATCCCACTTCATCTCGGGGAGATTGTTATAAGATTCACCCCATCCTTACAAACATAAATATTACCCACATCAAACCAGTGCAATTAGAAATTGTACACAGCTGCTGATAGGTAGTAACAAGACCGAAGGGAATGTTCAGTCTTCCATCTCTAACCCAGGCAAATATATGTCTTCATTTATATTGATATCTGTCTGTCTGTCTGAATGGAATCAGATAGAGGCCAGACCTCTCCAATAACAACATTGTTTGACCATTTCACTTTTTATGGCAGACAGAAAGTTTTCATCTACCTTGTCTCTATTATTCTGCAGTGATGTCCTGGAACTGAGATGATTGACCTCCAACAACCACAACCATCTTCCTTTGTGCTCAGTATAATTCCAACCAGCAGATTCCTACTGACTTCAGTTTTACTCGGTCTCCTCGCTGTCACACTCGGTCAAACGCGGCATTGATGTTAAGGTCAGTCTCTCTTTCCCGTAGCAGACAGGAGTGAATCGTTCCCTCTGACCCGTTGAGTCCTGAACATGCTCTGCTTCTTCACAGCCAGATGAAGGACTGTACACGGCCGATTAATGTAGCCCCTCAAACACTCCGAGTGCAGGTTCAGCTTAGGAAGAGAGTACAGTTCCTTCTAAATTCTCTCTCTGTCTTCCTCTCTCCGTCTCTTCCTCCTGCTCTCTCTGACACTAGGAGTGAGACAGAGGGAGAGAGGGTTAGATATGCAGACAGAGAGCGGGCAGTAGAGAGGGACAGGGTTGGAGAGAGAGAGAGAGATTGTTGGGGTGGATTGAAAGGGAGAATGTAAGATATATGAATTTGATGTAATCCTTCACTGCTGTGTGCACAAACATATAGGAGATAGGTATGGAGATGGAAACATCAGGAGAGATCCAGAGGCAATAGCCTCTATTTTAAACATCCATCAAGCTATTCCTTTCTCTTTCACTTTCTCCATCACTTTCTCCATCAGCTATCACTTTCTCCATCAGCCTGCCATGGGGAACCTTATCAAACGCCTTACTGAAGTCCATGTATATGACATCGACAGCCCTTCCCTCATCAATCAACTTTGTCACTTCCTCAAAGAATTCTATTAAGTTGGTAAGACATGACCTTCCCTGCACAAAACCATGTTGCCTATCACTGATGAGCCCATTTTCTTCCAAATGGGAATAGATCCTATCCCTCAGTATCTTCTCCAGCATCTTCCCTACCACTGACGTCAGGCTCACCGGTCTATAATTACCTGGATTATCCCTGCTACCCTTCTTAAACAAGGGGACAATATTAGCAATTCTCCAGTCCTCCGGGACCTCACCCGTGTTTAAGGATGCTGCAAAGATATCTGTTAAGGCCCCAGCTATTTCCTCTCTCGCTTCCCTCAGTAACCTGGGATAGATCCCATCCGGACCTGGGGACTTGTCCACCTTAATGCCCTTTAGAATACCCAACACTTCCTCCCTCCTTATGCCGACTTGACCTAGAGTAATCAAACATCTGTTCCTAACCTCAACATCCGTCATGTCCCTCTCCTCGGTGAATACCGATGCAAAGTACTCGTTTAGAATCTCACCCATTTTCTCTGAGTCCAAGCATAACATTCCTCCTTTGTCCTTTAGTGGGCCAATCCTTTCTCTAGTTACCCTCTTTCTCCTTATATATGAATAAAAGGCTTTGGGATTTTCCTTAACCCTGTTTGCTAAAGATATTTCATGACCCCTTTTAGCCCTCTTAATTCCTCGTTTCAGATTGGTCCTACATTCCCGATATTCTTTCAAAGCTTCGTCTTTCATCAGCCGCCGAGACCTTATGTATGCTTCCTTTTTCCTCTTAGCTAGTCTCACAATTTCACCTGTCATCCATGGTTCCCTAATCTTGCCATTTCTATCCCTCATTTTCACAGGAACATGTCTCTCCTGCACGCTAATCAACCTCTCTTTAAAAGCCTCCCACATATCACATGTGGATTTACCTTCAAACAGCTGCTCCCAATCTACATTTCCCAGCTCCTGCCGAATTTTGGTATAGTTGGCCTTCCCCCAATTTAGCACTCTTCCTTTAGGACCACTCTCGTCTTTGTCCATGAGTATTTTAAAGCTTACGGAATTGTGATCACTATTCCCAAAGTAGTCCCCTACTGAAACTTCAACAACCTGGCCGGGCTCATTCCCCAACACCAGGTCCAGTATGGCCCCTTCCCGAGTTGGACTATTTACATACTGCTCTAGAAAACCCTCCTGGATGCTCCTTACAAATTCTGCTCCATCTGGACCTCTAACACTAAGCGAATCCCAGTCAATGTTGGGAAAATTAAAATCTCCTATCACCACCACCCTGTTGCTCCTACATCTTTCCATAATCTGTTTACATATTTGTACCTCTATCTCACGCTCGCTGTTGGGAGGCCTGTAGTACAGCCCCAACATTGTTACCGCACCCTTCCTATTTCTGAGTTCTGTCCATATTGCCTCACTGCTCGAGTCCTCCATAGTGCCCTCCTTCAGCACAGCTGTGATATCCTCTTTGACCAGTAATGCAACTCCTCCACCCCTTTTACCTCCCTCTCTATCCCGCCTGAAGCATCGATATCCTGGGATATTTAGTTGCCAATCATGCCCTTCCCTCAACCAAGTCTCAGTAATAGCAATAACATCATACTCCCAGGTACTAATCCAAGCCCTAAGTTCATCTGCCTTACCTACTACACTTCTTGCATTAAAACAAATGCACCTCAGACCACCAGTCCCTTTATATTCATCATCTGCTCCCTGCCTGCTCTTCCCCTTAGTCACACTGACTTCATTATCTAGTTCCTTACAGGCTTTTGTTACTACCTCCTTACTGTCAACTGACCTCAATTGGTTCCCATCCCCCTGCCACATTAGTTTAAACCCTCCCCAACAGCGTTAGCAAAAGCACCTCCAAGGACATTGGTTCCAGTCCGGCCCAGGTGTAGACCGTCCAATTTGTAATAGTCCCACCTCCCCCAGAACTGGTCCCAATGTCCCAAAAATCTGAACCCCTCCTTCCTGCACCATCTCTCAAGCCACGCATTCATCCTGACTATTCTTTCATTTTTACTCTGACGATCACGTGGCACTGGTAGTAATCCTGAGATTACTACCTCTGAGGTCCTACTTTTTAACTTGGCTCCTAACTCCCTAAACTCTGCTTATAGGACCTCATCCCGTTTTTTACCTATATCATTAGTGCCTATGTGCACAATGACAACTGGCTGTTCACCCTCCCCCTTTAGAATGTTCTGCAGCCGATCTGAGACGTCCCTGACCCGTGCACCTGGGAGGCAACATACCATTCGGGAGCCTCGTTTTCGACCACAGAACCGCCTATCTACTCCCCTTACAATCGAATCCCCTACGACTATAGCCCTTCCACTCTTTTTCCCGCCCTTCTGAATAGCAGAGCCAGCCACGGTGCCATGGACCTGGCTACTACTGCCTTCCCCTGGTGAGCCATCTCCCTCAACAGTATCCAAAACGGTATACTTGTTTTGGAGGGAGATGACCGCAGGGGACTCCTGAGCTGCCTTCCTGCTCTTTCTCTGCCTTTTGGTCACCCATTCCCTTTCTCCCTCAGCAATCCTAATCTGCGGTGTGACCAATTCACTAAACGTGCTATCCACGACCTCCTCAGCATCGCGCATGCTCCAAAGTGAGTCCATCCGCAGCTCGAGAGCCGTCATGCGGTCTAACAAGAGCTGCAGCTGGACACACTTCCTGCACGTGAAGGAGTCAGGGTCATCAGCCATGTCCCTGAGCTCCCACATTGAGCAAGAGGTGCATGATACGGGTCTGAGATCTCCTGCCATTTTTAATCTAAAGTTTAAACTTAGTTAAATGAAAAAGGAACGAAAAGTTTTTACCAATCACAATAAAACCAGAGAAATCGAAAAAGCCTTACCTTATAAACACCCCACCGAGTCCTTTTTTTTTGGTTAGAGGAGGAGGGCGGGTGGGAGACACTACAAGTGTGGTATCTCGGGTTCAGAAACCGCCCAAATATATAGTGTTTTACTTACCCAGCAGCCCCCTGGCCTCCGCCGAAAAACAAAAGGAAATTAAATTTACTTTCAAACTGACTTTCCCAGCTGCTCACTCGCTCACACTCTGCACCCGAAAAAGCTGCTGCACTGAAAGGAAAGTTATTTTAAACCGCCCAAATATATAGTGTTTTACTTACCCAGCAGCCCCCGGCCTCCGCCGAAAAACAAAAGGATTTTAAATTTACTTTCAAACTGACTTTCCCAGCTGCTCACTCGCTCACACTCTGCACCCGAAAAAGCTGCTGCACTGAATGGAAAGTTATTTTAAACCGCCCAAATATATAGTGTTTTACTTACCCAGCAGCCCCCGGCCTCCGCCGAAAAACAAAAGGATTTTAAATTTACTTTCAAACTGACTTTCCCAGCTGCTCACTCGCTCACACTCTGCTCCCGAAAAAGCTGCTGCACTGAAAGGAAAGTTATTTTCAGTACTGAGGGAGTGCTGCACTGTTGGAAGGTCAGTACTGAGGGAATGTTACATTGTCGGAGCGTCAGTACTGAGGGAGCGCTGCACTGTCAGAGGGTCTGTACTGAGTGAGTGCTGCACTGTCAGAGGGTCTGTACTGAGTGAGTGTTGCACTGTCAGAGGGTCTGTACTGAGAGAGTGCTGCACTGTCAGGATGCCCTCTTTCAGATGTCACATTAAACAGAGACTCCATCCTCTTACTCCCGTGGATATAAACGATCCCATTGGACTATTTTGAAGAAACACAGGGGAGTTCTCCCTGGTGTCCTGGCCAATAATTATCCCTCCATCAAAGTCATTAAAACAGATTACCTGGTCATTCTCACATTGCTGTTTGTGGGAGCTTGCTGTGCACAAATCAGCTGCCATGATTCTTACATTACAACAGTGACTACACTGCAGCAAAACAAGCATTTCATTGGCTGTGACGCACTTTGGCAGGTGGTCGTGAGGGACGATATAAAATAGCCTGTCAATAACTCCCTCTTTCTATTTGATATTGAAAGTCCAAGTGAATCGCTGTTTCACCTGGAAGGAGAGTTTGGGGTCCTGGACGGTTGCTGACATATTGAAGCAATTTATCATGAGAATGATCTGTCTGGGACACTCAGTTTCCATTTATGTTCTAATATACACAGCCTATTGCTCAATACTGACACATTACTGATATGGGAGGTATTTATCCTGTGAATATTTTCTGTCGGATACTCAGTGTCCATTAATCTGAGAGGATACAGAGCACATTGCCCCAATAGGACCCAGTACTGATGTCGTGCCAGTCAGATGAGTCTCACAGACGGAGGACAATGGACTGTTTAGATCAGAGGCACAGATAGGATCTCCTGAAAAGGCACCGGTACATATTCAGGTACATAGGCAAACAAGAGTGAAGACAGACAGAGAGAGAGAGAGAGAGAGGGAGAGAGCTGTGAGAGTCGCTGTGTAACCAGGAAAAGTGACATTGTGAAGCCTCTGCCCAGCTATCAATGGACCAGACACTGACTGCTGGTCACACCCTAACATTGGGACAGTGATGGGACTGCGATGGGCTCTGTATTTAAATTTCAAGTCAAACATTGGCAAAGGTGTATTTCTCGAAGCATTAGTCTGTATATCTGAGGGAGTTATTGACAGGCTATTGTCAAATACTGACCCATTACTGATATGGCTGGGATTAATATCAGAGCCATAGCAAGGGGCTGATGGATTCAAACATGGAATTCTGGGAAAGATGGGCACAGCTTGTTCCAGGATTTCGGAGAGGAAAGGGATGTTGGAGATGGGACAGTATTTTGTAAGGCCAGAGGAGTCAAGGGTTGCTTCTTTTGAAGGAGGCATCGAGCCATTTACGGCACTGAAGAAGGCCATTCGGACCATCGAGTTCATGCTGGCTGTCCACGGTGCTGTGAAGTAAGTCCACTCCTCAAGCTCGATCCCTGTAGCCCTGCAAGTCTATTTCTCTCAAGTGGAAATCCAACTTCCTCTTGAAGTCATTGATCATCTTCGCTTTCACCACCCTGTGGGCAGCGAGTCCCAGGTCATTAACACCCGCAGTGCCAAAAAAGTTCTTCCTCATATTCCCCTGCATCTCTAACCCAAACCTACAACCTCCCTATTGTACCATTAGTTAATGGGAACCGTTTTTTCTTGTCTGAGTTATCTAAGTCTGTCATAATCTTGTACATTTCTGTCAAACCACCTTTGTTCTAAGGAGAACAAACCCAGTTTTTCCAACCTAACCTTGCAACTAAAGTCCCCCATCACTGGAACCATTCTGGTAAACCTTCTCTGCACCCTCTCAAGGACCCTCATATCTTTCCTGAAGTGTGGTGACCAGAACTGGACACAACTCTCCATTTGGGGACGAACCAGAGCTTTATAAGGTTCACAATGGCTTCACTGCTTTTGTGCCCTATGTCTTTATTTATGAAGCCCAAGATCCCACCTGCTTTCCTAACCACTCTCTCACGATGTCCTGCCACCTTCAAAGATGTGTGCACATACACCCCCAGGTCCCTCTGTCCCTGCACAATCTTTACAACTGTGCCATTAAGTATATATTGCATCTCCCTATTCCTTCTGCTAAAATGCATCACCTCACACTTGTCAGTATGAAATTCCATTGACCACCTCTCTGTCCATTCTGCTAGCCTATCTATGCCCTGATCCAGGCAGTTCATATCATCCACACTGTTTGCCGCACCTCCAAGTTTGGTGTTGAGAGCAAAGTTTGAGATTCTGCTCTGTATTTCAAGATCCAAGTCATTTATATATAGCAGAAAAAGCAGTGGTCCCAGCACTGACCCATGGGGGAACAACACTGACTACCATCCCTCAGTCTAAAAAGCAACCATTTACTACGATTCGCTGTTTCCTGTCCTGACAGCACTTTTTCACCCAATTGAACACTGACCCTCTCATCCATGAGCCTCAGTTGTGTTAACCAGCCTTTTATGTGGTACCTTGTCAAGCGCTTTCTTAAAATCCACATATACAACATCCACCACATTCACTCCATCGACCTTCTCTGTCGCTTCATCAAAGAATTCAATTAGATTAGTCAATAATGTCCTGCCTTTTGAAAATCCATGCTGGCTATCCTTAATTAAACTCGAACCTCTCTAACCGTCTATTGATTTTTCTCTGATTATTGTTTCTAGAACCTTACCCATCAGTGATGTTAAACTAAGTGGCCTGTAGTTGCTCGGACTGTCCTTACACCCTTTCTTGAATGTGGTTTTGCCACTTTGTCATCCTCTGGCACCTCCCCCATAACCAGGGAAGATTTGAAGATTACGGCAAGCCCTTCTTCTATCTCTACCCCCCACTTCCTTTCACAACCTGTGATGCAAGTTATCTGAACCAGGTGACTTATCCACCCAAAGCATAGCCAGCCCTTTTAGTACCAGCTCTCAATTGTTATCCTATCCATTGCCTCTACTCTCTCTGCTTCTGCAGATAATTTTCAGCCTCCAGTTCCTTCGTGAACACTGATACAAAGTTCTCATTAAGTATATTAGCTTTGCCCTGTGCCTCAAAGCACATATTACTCTCTCCGTCCTTACTTGACCCCTCTTTACCTCTTACTACTCACTTACTATTTACGTGCTGGTAGAAGATCTTTGAGCCCCTTTTATGAATCTCCCTCTCCCCTTTCCACATTGAGGCTCAAATGGGCTTTGTTTGCAACGATTACATCATCCAGGTCTGATCAGATACTCGGAGCTTTTGTGAACGAATTCCCATCAACCTCAACAAGTTGTGCAATTTCCCCATTTGTCAGTGTTTTACCCCCTTCTGATGTTGTTCAATTTGTTAGTGTTTTTCCCCTGCTGAAGTTGTTGCTGTATTTATTGTTTTTTTTTCACTGAAGTTGTTGTTGAACCTGTTGGTGTCTTTGCCCAACTGAAGTTGCTGCTGCATTGCTTGATGTACTTCCCTAAAGTTGTTGGTGAAGTTGTTGGTGTTTCCCCTGCTGACGTTGTGAGAATATTAGTTGTTTTCTTTACTCCCCCCTTCCCCTAAAGTTGCAGGATTTGTTGGTGATTGCTTCCTGAAGTTGTTGTTGAATTTGTTGGTGTAATTTTCCTGTTGAAGTTGTTGTGATGTTTGTTTTTATTTCTCCTGAAGAAGTTGTTGAATTTGTTGGTGTCTTTCTGCTCCTGAAGTTGTTGTATTTGTTGTTCTTTTTCCCCCTCCTGAAGTAGTTGTTGAATTCCCCTGTTCCTCCTGAACATGTTACACTCACCACCCCTCATGACTCAGCTTACACTATAAGTGTATCCCTGAGTGAAATCTCTCTAATGTGCAGGTAATATCTGCTTCCAGCGTCTCCCTGGGACCCTGTTCCACAGAGCGACCTCCTGCTCATTGAAATAACCTTTCTGCAGGTTCGTTTCCAGGTCAAATAATTAAAACATTAAGTAACTATTACAACAAAGAGTATTGTCCCTTTTCCCTCAAGGGGGCTGGAATAGAAAGCGCTGGATGTTGTGTTACTGTTGTATGCAGCTCGGATTAGACCCCTTCTGGAGAAACCATGTTCAGTTCTGTGCATCAAAACTCAGGAAGGATGTCTCAGCCTTGGAGGTAATGACACCAGGTCTAAAAGGGTTAAATTAGCTTCACAGTTTGCATGGCCTAATGTCATATTCTCTTAAGTGTAGGAGATTAAAGGGTGATCTCATTGAAATATTTAGGATGATTAAAGGATTCGATGGTGTTAATGGACAGAAACAATTTCCTCTGCTGGGGGAGTCCAGGGCAAGGTGGGGTGGGGCTGTTCAGGAGTGATGTCAGGAAACGCTGGTTCACACAGCTGGTAGTGGAAATCTGGAATTCTATCCCTCAAAAGCTCTACAGATGGGGGTGTGAGGGGGGTTAATCAGACATTACAAAGCAGAGCTTGCTAGATTGATGTTAGGTGAGGGTATTAAATGATATGGAACCCAGATGGGCAAATGGAAATAAGTTGTAGATGATCCATGATCTCCCTGAATGGCGGAACAAGCTTGAATGGGCCGAATGGCCCATTCCTGCTGCCAGGATTTCTCATTTTCCTCTGTCAGGATTTGAGTGAGCTGGATTATCCAGGGTGGAAGCACTGACCAGAAAAGAATGGAGCAGCACGAGGTTTGGGGAATGCTGGGCAGACCCACCATGCACAGTCACATCCCTTCTGACCCCATCCCTCAGCAATTATTTAAGAGTGAGTGTTCCCTCCCAGAACAAAAACACTGGATTTCCATGATCAGATGGGAAAGTCATTCCAGCAAAATCAAAACCTTCTTGAGACGGTCATGTTCAGCGTTCATAGATGTGTTGAGCAGACAGAGACTGCAATAAAACTTTAAAGACACAGTTTACAATCAGATTTACAATCACACCGGGTGGTCAGGGAGTCAAACACGTTAAAAACACGTTAAACACGGAAAAACACCAAAACATTCAGCAACAACCTCAACAGGAAAAACACCAACAAATTCAACAATAACTTCAGGAGAAAAACAACAACATCGAGAAAAAACACCAATAGATTCAACATCAAATTTAGCAGGAGACAAACAGGAAAAAATACAAAAACAACTGCACCAGAAAAATAACCCACGAACAAGCTCAGCAATAACTTTAACAGGAGAAAAATAAAGTACGAATAAAATCAACAACAACTTCAACAGGAGAAAAACACCAACAAAGTCAACAACAACTTTAGCAGGAGAAAAACACCAACAAATTCAACAACAACCTCAAGAGGAAAAGCACCAACAAATTCAACAACAAGAAAAACACCAACAAATTCAACAACAACTTCAGCAGGAGAAAACAACAACAAATTCAAAACAACAACCTCAACAGGGAAAACACCATCAAATTCAACAACAACTTCAACAGGAAAAACATCAACAAATTCAACAACAACTTCAGCAGGAGAAAAACACCAACAATTTCAATAACAACCTCAACAGGAAAAACACCAAAAAATTCAACAACAACCTCAACAGGAAAAAAAGCAACAAATGCAACAACAACTTCAACAGGAAAAACACCAACAAAGTCAACAACAACTTCAGCTGGAGAAAAAAACAGCAAATTCAACAACAACCTCAGCAGGCTCTGCACGTTGTCTGTTCGTGGGATCTTGCCTTGTAGAAACTGGCTGCCACACTTCCTGCATTACAGCAGTGGCTGTACTTCGAAACAGTCGCAAAGAATATGGGAATAGCAAAACATATGAGATTAGCAAAACTGTGAGATCTTGGGCTTCATAAATAGCGGCAGAGCCTACAAAATATGGGAAGTTATGCTGAATCTTTATAAAGCTCTAGTTAGGTCACAACTGGACAATTGCATCCAGTTCTGGTCACCACACTTTAGGAAGGAGGTGAGTTTCCTTGAGAGGGTGCAGAGGAGATTTACCAGAATGGTTCCAGGGATGGGGGATTTTAGTTACAAGGTTAGGTTGGAAAACCTGGAGAAAATGAGATTGAGTGGAGACCTGATAGAGGTGTGCAAGATTGTGACAGGTTTAGATGAGGATCACAAAGAAAAGCTGCTCCTCACCCAGGAGTCAGTTCCCCAGCTCCACTGACTAGTCCCACAGTGTTGGTGTTCCTGCTCCTCGCTCCAGCTGCAGGGAATTTACAGCACAGAAACAGACCATTCGGCCAGACACGTCCATGTAGGCCTTTTTGGTCCACACGAACATCGTTCCACGCCCTCTTCATCTCGCCCCCAGCCGCATCTCCTTCTGTTCCTCTCTCCCTCATGTCCTATGCAGCTTCCCCATCCCCCCAAGCTTAAATACATCTTGCCTATTCCCCTCAGCCTGTGGTAATGAGTTCCACATTCTCCCCACTCTCTGGGTGAAGATGTTTCTCCCGAATTCCAAATTGGATTTATTGGTGACTGTCTTATATTGATGACCCCTCCCCCTTTTTCTGGTCTCACCTGCAAATGGAAAAAATCTTCTCCACAATAATGTGATCAAAACCCGTTTCATAATCTTAAAGAGCTCTATCAGGTCACTCCTCAGCCTTCTCTTTTCTAGGGAAAAGAGCCCCAGTCTGTTCAGTCTTTTCCTGATCATTATAACCTCTCAGTTCTGATATCATCCTTGAACATCTTTCTGTGTCTTCTTCATGTCGAAGACATGTTCACACTGCAGTAGATAAACCCAACAGGATACAGAGCTGCAGGCTTTTATCTGAAACAGGTGTTTCTGTTGGTGTTTTTGTTGAACTGCTCCATCTCTCTGAGTCACTGTGCAGACTCCAGGCACAGAAATACAGCGCCGAGCGATTCTCCTGCAGGCTGGAGGACTCCAGGTTGAACTGGGAACCAGTCGGTCGTTTGGCAGTCAAACCCTCCACCGTCCCCTCTGAGTTCACACTTGGTGTAACTGCGGAGTAAAACATCAGCCGCAGCTCCTTCCCCAGGTCCTGTCTGTACCAGAACATGTAACCGCTACTCTCGCCCTCCACACGGCACTCCAGTCCCACTCCCTCCCCAGGAAATCTGGAGACGGCGGTGGGAGTCTGGCGGACCCTCGCTGAGATCGCGCCTGAAGGAAGAGACCGGGAGAGAAGAAGGTCAGTGAACAGGGACAATCTGGGATGTGAAGAATGAAGGAAGGAGAGAAAGATAGAGAGAAAGAAAATAAGAAAGAGAGCTGTTAACACAAACAATGGGGGTGTGGGGTGGAGGTGAGAAAGATCCCTTACTTTGAAATAAGACCATGAGACTCAGTAACAGATACATCTTCCACTGGAAGCTTATCCTGCAATTGGGAAATCAGTGGAAAGAAGAGATTTGAGTCTTGTGAGAAGCCACATGAAGACTCAAGCAAGTGATTCAGGTTTGTCCAACACCTTCCTCCCTGATGAGGTACCCACGCCCCTCTCTCTACCATTGGCTGCCAGTAGTTGCTGTTGCATTTGTTGGTATAGATCTGCTGCTGAAGTTGTTGTTGTATTTGTTGTTGTATTTGCTGGTGCTTTTCTCCGACTGAGGTTGTTGAATTTGTTAGTGTTTGAATCTTCTGCTGATCTGTTGTTGAATTTGTTGGTGTTTGAATCTCCTGCTGATCTGTTGTTGAATTTGTTGGCGTTGTTTTCCTTTTGAGGTCGTTGTTGTGTTTGTTGGTGTTTTCCCTGCTGACGTTTTTGTTGTACTTGTTTCCTTCCCTGCTTCAGTTGTTGTTCAATTTGGTTTTTGCATGTTGTTGTATTTTTTGGAGTTTTTTCCCCCCTGCTGAGGTTATTTTCTCTTTTTTAATTCATTCATGAGATTTTGGTTGTGGCCAGCATTTATTGTCCATCCCTAATCGTCTAATTGAGAAGGTGGTGCTGAGCTGCCTTCTTGAACCGCTGCAGTCATGTGGGGTAGGTTGACCCACAGTGCTGTTAGGAAGAGAGTTTCAGGATTTTGACCCAGTGACAGTGAAGAATTTTCACAATGACTGGACTTCAGTGCGGTGAAGAACTTAACGCTATAACTCCCGTTTAGCAGAAGGGGGTGAAATAAAACTGTCTTGGCCCCGAAACAAGGCAGCAGGTTGACGGGTCGCATTGGGTCATAGAATCATGCAGGTCAAATCCAGGCCGTTCAGCCCATCGATCCTGGCCTGGCAGCTCGAAAGAGCGACTTCCTCCCATCTTTCTTCGTCTTACCCTATCAACAGATTCTTCTATTCCTTTCTCACTCATGTATTTATTCAGCTCCCCCCTTAACTGCATCGTCTCTATTCGACCTCAACCCATTCCATTTGGTCTGTAATTCCACATTCTCACCGCTCCCTGGGTTAAAGAACCTCCTCCTGAATTCCCAATTGGATTTATTAAGGACTACCTTACATTTATGATCCCTTATTTTCATCTTCCCTGTCCAATTGCTCCCACTCCCTGTTCTTTCTGAATAACCCTGCACTTGATCTTGCAGCTTGTCTGCCTCCTTCCCGACATGACAACAGTGACTGCACGTCAAAATGTATTTGACTGGTTGAGGCTTGAGTGAAGCAGAGAACTTTCGGGCCGAATGGCGCGGATCTTTGCATTAACTTCCATCTAGTTCTGTGCCACAAGCGCCAACACGAGTCGAGTAGGAGAATATAACTAATGACTGAAACAGGTTCAGTATCTGACAATGAAACGCCTGCAGAATCAGTGCTTGCAGTTGCACCTGGAGCCACTAGGTGCCAGTGTTACTCCACTGTAGCCGCTGCCCAGAACATGCTCAGACAGAGTGAGCTTTACCCACAGCAGCTCCAGAGGTCAACTTGGCTGCTTCTGAAATGTTTCACTTCTCAACTATTTCACAGACACACAAAAAAATAAACGCAGTTGGACTTCATCATGTTTGGTCTTTAATAGTGACCAGAGCACCCCGGATTCGCCTGAGGCCTCCTTAGCTCAGCCCATGAAATGACCTGTCAACATGTCAACATGTGGGAGCCAATGAACCATCAGGAATTTGCACCCCCTCCCTCCCCCCAATGGGAACATGAAACAGTGGGGAGGAGGAGACAGTAAATGTCACTCAGAACATTGAGATTTTCTGCAATAAACCAGCTCAGTGATTTCACACAATGAACACATGGATCTGTCTCCCTCCAGAGATGACTGTGTCTCACCTCTGCGTTGTGTTGCTGGTGTTAAGGGGTAAGGTGGACCTCGACTGGGAGATGTCAGTCATCTTCACTGCTCTTTCCCTGTGTGACCCCATTGGGGGTTTACCCCCTTACAAGGCACCGTCACTGTGATTGTTAATTTAGCTGCTCTCTTTCTCTTTTTGTATCCCTTTCTCTATCTCTCTTTCTCTCTGTCTAACAATAAATGTTCCTCTATGTCTGTCCCTCCCAGTCTCCCTGTCTCTCTGTCTCTCTTACTCTCTCTCCCTGTCCTCTTAGCTCCTTCATGTCTGTTGCCGATGTCTAGAATGTTGCTGTTTTTCTCCCTCTGTCTGTGCTTCCCTCTCTCTCTCTCTCTCTCTGCTTCTCTCCTTTTCTCTCACTCTTTTTCACTCTATGTCTCTCTCTCTCTTTGCAGCTCCCCGTCTCCCACCTCTCCCTTCTTACATAGGAACACGGGACATTTAGAACACACAGTAGGTCATTCAGCCCATCGTGCCTCTCCCCTCTTCGTGGCCGATGTCAATTTAAACATTGTCCCTGGGTTTATCTCTCTCTCTCTCTCTCTCTGTTTTACAGATGTGGGGGCCGTGTTGATGCAACAGATTCCCGCTTCCATATCCTATTCCCCAGGCTCTCCAGTCAGTATCCAGTGTATTTACACAAAGGCAGATGCTGGCTCCGATATCCACTGGTACCCGTGGCATCCGGACCGTGAGCCCGAGAACCTTTTCTATTCCACCTCTGCCGGAACAGTCATTCCCTCCAGAGAGGTTGGCGGTTTCACCGCCAGGAGACCCAGCAACACCCATTTTTCCCTGGAGTCCACCAGCCTGTGGGTGAATCAATCAGCCGTGTATTACTGTGCCTGGAGTCTGCACAGTGACTCAGAAAGGTGCCAGATTTCAGCAAAAACTCTAAAGGGGGAGGAAAGCACTTGTGGGAGATGAACCCGTCTGTCTATCTCAGTGTCTTTCTGTCTCTCTGACTATCTGCAGGTTTCTGTGTCGCTTTGTGCGTCTCTGCATCTATCTATCTATCTATCTATCTATCTATCTATCTATCTATCTATCTATCTATCTATCTATCTATCTATCTATCTATCTATCTATCTAACTATCTATCTAACTATCTATCTAACTATCTATCTATATATCTATCTATCTATCTATCTATCTATCTATCTGTCCATCTGTCTATCTGTCTATCTATCTCGCTGTCCATTTTTGGTTATTTGCACTATTTATCTATCTATTTACCTTGATTATATATATATTTGTCATCGATTTATCTCTCCGTCTCTCACCTCTCTAAATATGCATCCACCATACATCTGACGTTTATCATCTATCTAACACCATTATTTACACCATACCAGTTTAATTATTGATGCATCATGATTTGTATTTTACTGATAGTTTCACCTTCTTGCTCTCCTTCGACTCAGAGTACATCAATACATTATGAATTATTAAAAATGCTGCAGCAATGTGCTCAGATCCTTCTCGTTCAGGCAGCCTCTACCTGTAAAGAACAGATTCCGAGGTGGGGTAAATGGGTTCATGGTCCTGTTGAATGAGCTGTCTGTGGTATGTGACAAGAGTTACACATAGCTCCCTATTGTACATGTCCACGATGATTCATACAATGCAAAAGTGAGACACCTCCCCAGAGAGGTCTCTCACTGGAACACCTGCCTCCTGGCGGCGGTTTGAGCATCTGTTCAAAACAGTTAACCCACTTCTTCATGACACTGTCGCTTTTCAAAGTATCTAAGATTTCACCCCAATGTAAAACATAACCCTTGAATTGTCGTTTAGCACAGGGAAAAGAGCTCCCCAATGCAATACCAATCAGACACAAGCAACGGGAGCCAGATACAGACGGGAAGCAGTTCCTTATTCAAGCTCCTTTCGACCAGGGGGTGTTATTATTCTGTCATACCAGAAGTGAGGGGTCAGAAGGAAACCCTGCTTCCAGTGCTGTCATTTCCGCTCTCTGCTTTATCTTCAGCCGCCTGATATTGGTTCATGAACAGTTTCAGCCCCCAGTCTGCAGGATGCAGTTAGTCAAACTCTTCCTAATCGTCTGCTCTCTTCTTCCATGTAGGTATTCATCCTTCATAAAGATACCTCTGCTAAAATACATGCTGTGTTTTCATTCACTACTAACTTCTATCAAACTAGATTGATACAACATCATTGCAGTCGATTTTCTGTCATTTCTTAAACTACATACTTTACTTTCACTGTAAATAATATTTACTTAATGAAATTATTGACTGAATGAAAGTAACTTATATATTCGTGACGCTACTACAGCTATCTTTAACCGATAAGTTTGCCCTAATTCTGGGTTAATTTGTCTGTCTCATATCACTTGCTACATTATTTTTCAATCTCTATATCTATCTGTTTATTATCTATATATCTACAAATATATCATTTAACTATATATTGTCTGCCTATATAGTTATCCAGTATTATCTACTTATCTGTTTGGATAGTTCTCGTTGGTTATCATATGTCACAATATGTTCTAAACATTTTTAACTATTCTCCTTATTTCTCAAGGCAAAACTCGAGCAGAGGTGATACACCAGTGGCCAACTCTGGTGGTGGTGAATGGAAGTGAACCAGCAGAATTAAACTGTTCCCGGAATGACAGTAGAAAGAGCATTATGCTGTGGTATCGGCAGTATGCCGGGCAGGGGCTTACCCTAATGGGCTATTCTTACACTGGAAGCTCACCCATTTACGAAGGAAGATTTGAGGAGGAGGTGAAGATTTTGAGGCCCGAGGAGAGACGATGCAGCCTGAGTGTCCTCAAGGTTAAGGCTGCGGATGCGGCGGTGTATTACTGTGCAGCCAGGGAGCACAGCGCTGCAGACTGCCTTAGTGCCAGTGCAAAAACCAACAGGGTGAACAACACAACTGACAGACATGCAGGAGCAGTGACAATGGTTAATGTCTCTCCTTGCCTCACCGGCCGTTTTCCAAGCTGGTGATTCCTGGATTCCTGAACCTTCATCAAGGGCTGAATGACAGGGACTAGCAAAAGGTCAGAGGAAGAGAGAGAGAAGGAAAGAGAGAGATGTGTCTCAGATCCCCTGCAAAATTTCAAAGTCCTCGTCTACACCGTTTAATTTCTGGCACTGAGTATGTTAAAACTGAGTCACAGTCTCTGTCCTATACTTGATTAATTAAAAGGTTAATTAATGATCTAAATAAGACAGATTGTTAACATCACCATTGTGAAGTGATAGATAGAGTATCAATCATCTACAAGGCACAAGTCAGGAGTGTGATGGAATACTCTCCACTTGCCTGGATGATGCAGCTCCAACAACACTCAGGAAGCTCAACACGATCCAGGACATAGCAGCCCGGTTGTTCAGTACCCCATCTACCACCTTCAACACTCACTCCCTTTACCACAGTGGCAGCAGTGTGTACCGTCTCCAAGATGCACTGCAGCAAAGCATCGAGTGTCCTTAGACAGCACCTTCCAAACCCACCAACTCTACCACCAGAAGGACAAGGGCAGTAGACTCATGGGAACACCACCACTTGCAAGTTCCCCTCCAAGCAACACACCATCCTGACTTGGAACTATATCGCCGTTTCTTCACTGTCACTGGGTCAAAATCATGGAACTCCCTTCCAACAGCACTGTGGGTGCACCTACCCCACATGGACTGCAGTGTTTCAAGAGGTCAGCTCATCACCACCTTCTCAAGGGCCAACAATTGCTGGTCTTGCGAAAGAAATTCACGTCCCATGAACGAATAAGAAAAAAAAATTATAAAAGGTCTTCCAGGACTTCACAGACGCCCCAAAACAGTTAACAGCCAATTAAGAACTGGAAAATGATAGTCAGATCCTCTGCTACTTCTTCCCTTGCTTTGATTTTTTTTTATTCATTCTGGGGACCTGGGTCCCTCTGAGAAGGCCAGTAGTTATTCAACATCACTCATTGCCCTGGAGAAGGTGTGTGTTGCCTTGTAGGTAACTGAAGGGTTTGCTAGGTCATTTCAGAGAGCAGTGTACTTAAAACACGGAAGCCAACTGGTGTACAGCACCATGTCATAGGCAGCATAGACAGGCAGATAGATAGCTAGGAAGGCAGACAGGCAGACATTAGATAGATAGATAGATAGATAGATAGATAGATAGATAGATAGATAGATAGATAGACAGATAGATAGAAAGACAGATGTGTAGACAGATTGATAGATAGACAGACAGATAGGTAGACAAATAGTCAAATAGATTGTTAGACAGACAGACAGATATGCAGATAGGTAGATATGAAGACAGACAGACAAAAGATAGAACATAGAACATAGAACATAGAACATAGAAAAAATACAGCACAGAACAGGCCCTTCGGCCCACGATGTTGTGCCGATCCTTTGTCCTCTGTCAAGGACAATTTAATCTATACCCCATCATTCTCCTTTATCCATATACCTATCTAAAAGCCGTTTGAAAGTCCCTAAAGTTTCTGACTCAACAACTTCCCCAGGCAAGGCATTCCATGCCCCGACCACTCTCTGGGTAAAGAACCTTCCCCTGACATCCCCCTTATATCTCCCACCCTTCACCTTAAATTTATGACCCCTTGTAACGCTTTGCTCCACCCGGGGAAAAAGTTTCTGACTGTCTACCCTATCTATTCCCCTGATCATCTTATAAACCTCTATCATGTCACCCCTCATCCTTCTCCGTTCTAATGAGAAGAGGCCTAGAATGTTCAGCCTTTCCTCGTAAGACTTATTCTCCATTCCAGGCAACATCCTGGTAAATCTCCTCTGCACCCTCTCCAAGGCTTCCACATCCTTCCTAAAATGAGGCGACCAGAACGGCACACAGTACTCCAAATGAGGCCTTACCAAGGTCCTGTACAGCTGCATCATCACCTCACGGCTCTTAAATTCAATCCCTCTGCTAATGAACGCTAACACCCCATATGCCTTCTTCACAGCCCTATCCACTTGAGTTGCAACTTTCAACGATCTATGCACATAGACCCCAAGGTCTCTCTGCTCCTCCACATGCCCAAGAACCCTACCGTTAACCCAGTATTTTGCATTCGTGTTTGTCCTTCCAAAATGGACGACCTCACACTTTTCAGGGTTAAACTCCATCTGCCACTTTTCAGCCCATCACTGCAACCTATCCAAGTCCCTTTGCAGACGACAATAGCCCTCCTCGGTATCCACAACTCCACCAACCTTTGTATCATCTGCAAATTTACTGACCCACCCTTCGACTTCCTCATCCAAGTCGTTAATAAAAATCACAAACAGGAGAGGACCCAGAACTGATCCCTGTGGCACGCCACTGGTAACTGGGCTCCAGGCTGAGTATTTACCATCTAAGACCACTCTCTGCCTTCTATCAGTTAGCCAATTCTTAATCCAACTGGCCACATTCCCCACTATCCCATGCCTCCTGACTTTCTCCATAAGTCTACCATGGGGGACCTTATCAAATGCCTTACTAAAATCCATGTACACCACATCCACTGGTTTACCCTCATCCACTTGCTTGGTCACCTGCTCAAAGAATTCAATCAGGCTTGTGAGGCAAGACCTACCCCTCACAAAACCGTGCTGACTGTCCCGAATCAAGCAGTGTCTTTCCAGATGCTCAGAAATCCTATCCCTCAGCACCTTTTCCATCAACTTGCCTACCACCGAAGTAAGACTAACTGGCCTGTAATTCCCAGGGTTGTTCCTATTCCCTTTCTTGAACAGGGGCACAACATTTGCCACCCTCCAATCACCTGGTACCACCCCCGTCAACAGAGAAGATGAAAAGATCATTGCCAGCGGCTCTGCAATTTCATCCCTTGCTTCCCATAACATCCTTGGATATACCCCGTCAGGCCCGGGAGACTTGTCTATCTTCAAGTTATTCAAAAACCCCAACACATCTTCCCTCCTAACGAGCACTTCCTCGAGCTTACCAGTCTGTTTCACACCGTCCTCTTCAGTAATACACCCCTTCTCATTCGTAAATACCGAAGAGAAGTACTCATTCAAAACCTCACTTATCTCTTCCGGCTCAACACACAGTCTCCCGCTATTGTCCTTGACCGGACCTACGGTCCCCCAAGTCATCCTCATATTTCTGACATACGCGTAAAAGGCCTTGGGGTTTTCTTTTATCCTACCCGCCAAGCATTTTTCATGCCCTCTCTTAGCTCTCCTAATCCCTTTCTTCAGATCCTTCCTGGCCATCTTGTATCCCTCCAGAGCTATGCCTGTGCCCTTTTTCCTCAACCTTATATACGCATCCTTCTTCTTCCTAACAAGACTCTCAACCTCTCTTGTCAACCACGGTTCCCTCACATGACCATCCCTTCCCTGTCTGACAGGGACATGCTTATCAATGGCCCCTACTATCTGCTCCTTGAAAAAGTTCCACATTTCGACCGTGCCCTTCCCTGCCAGCATATGCTCCCAACTTATGCTCCTCAGTTCCTGCCTGACAGCATCATATCTACCCTTCCCCCAATTGTAAACCTTGCCCTGTTGCACATACCTATCCCTCTCCATTACCACAGTGAATGCTACAGAATTGTGATCACTATCTCCAAAGTGCTCGCCCACCAACAGCTCTATCACTTGCCCTGGTTCATTACCTAGTACCAAATCCAATATTGCCTCCCCTCTGGTCGGGCAGTCTACATACTGAGTCAGAAAAGCTTCCTGGACATACTGCACAAACACTACCCCATCCAAACTATTCGATCTAAAGAGTTGCCAATCAATATTTGGGAAGTTGAAATCCCCCATAATTACTACCCTGTGACTTCTGCTCCTTTCCAAAATCTGTTTCCCAATCTGCTCTTCCACCTCCCTGCTGCTATTGGGGGGCCGATAGAAAACTCCCATCAAGGTGACTGCTCCTTTCCTGTTCCTGACCTCAACCCACAGTGCCTCAGTCGGCAGATCCTCCTCGAAAATTCTTTCAGCAGTTGTTACACTATTTCTAACTAACAATGCCACCCCCCCACCTCTTTTACCACCATTCCTAATCTTATGAAAACATCTATAACCAGGTACCTCCAAGAACCATTCCTCCCCCTCACCTATCCACGTTTCAGTGATGGCCACAACATCGTAGTCCCAAGTGCCCATCCACGCCTTCAATTCACTCACCTTATTCCTGATGCTTCTTGCGTTGAAGTATACGCACTTTAACCCTTCTCCGTGCCCATCTGTCCTCTGCAACAGTGCTACCTTCCCCAATACCTCACTACACTCTTTGTCTTTCTGAGTGGACCCACTGGTCCCTGGACTACAAGTCCGGTTCCCATCCCCCTCCCAAACTAGTTTAAACCCTCCCGAACAGTACTAGCAAACCTCCCTCCCAGGATATTGGTGCCCCTCTGGTTCAGATGCAGCCCGTCCTGTTTGAACAGGTCCCATCTTCCCCAGAATGCAGTCCAATTATCCAAGAACTGGAAGCCCTCTCTCCTACACCATTCCTGCAGCCACGTGTTCAGCTGTGCTCTCTCCCTATTCCTAGCCTCACTATCACGTGGCGCCGGCAACAAACCAGAGATAACAACTCTGTCCGTCCGAGCTTTCAGCTTCCAGCCTAACTCCCTAAACTCACTTCTAACATCTGTGCCACCCTTCCTTCCTACGTCGTTGGTGCCAATGTGCACCACGACCTCTGGCTGCTCCCCCTCCCCTTTAAGGATCCTGAAGACGCGATCACAAACATCACGGACCCTGGCACCAGGTAGGCAACAAACCATCCGTGCGTCTCGCTCGCGCCCACAGAACCGCCTGTCGGTACTCCTCACCATCGAGTCCCCGATGACTAGTGCTCTCCCATTCTCCCTCCTTCCCTTCTGAGCCACAGTGCAGGACCCCGTGCCAGAGGCCCGTTCACTGCAGCCTGCCCCCGATAGGCCGTCCCCCCCAACAGTATCTAAAACTGTATACTTGTTGCTGAGGGGAACGACCACAGGAGATCCCTGCACTGACCTCTTCCCACCTCTAACTGTTACCCAGCTGCCTTTGTTTTGTGGAGTAACGACATCGCTGTAGCTTCTATCTATCACCCCCTCAGCTTCCCGAATGATCCTCAGTTCATCCAGCTCCAGCTCCAGTTCCCTAACACGGTCTGATAGGAGCTGGAGACGGATGCACTTCCAGCAGGTGAAGTCGGCAGGGTCACCGGAGGTTCCCCTCACCTCGAACATACTGCAGGAGGAGCACTGCACTCCCCTGGCTGCCATTTCTTTTACTCAATTACCCCTTAATTAAGTACAAATATAGATATTAACAAAAACAGTGAAATAGCTTACCTGTTCAGTCCTTTTTGGCTAGAGGAGGAGGGTAAAAAGGGTCTCGGGTTAACTCTGCTCCGCACCTTTAAAGAAAATACCTACCCAGGAGTCCTTGCTGCCGTCCAGCTTCCGGTTCCTCCCGCGCCAAAAGTAACTTGAACACAAGGAAAACAGTAAGTACAACTTTCAAAACACAGCTCCTGGTGCCTTCACTTACCCACCGAAGAGTCGCTACCTTCTCCTGCTGCTCCGCCGGGAAATGAGATAGGTAGATATGAAGACAGGCAGACGGATTCATACAGATAGAGAGACAAATTGACACAGATAGACAGACAGACACACAGCCATGCAGATGGATAAATAGAGAGAAAGTTAGACAGATAGCTACAGAGATAGATAGATAGCGATATAGATAAACAGACAGAGATATTTTTCTCCCTTTCTCCATCTATCTCTATCACTGCCTCTCTTTTACTCTATCTGTTTTTCACCATATCATCCTCTCTGACTCTGTCTCGCACTATGTCTCTCACTCATTCCTTGGCACTTTCACACACACTCTATCACTCCAATAGAATCATAGAAAGTTTAAGGAACAGCAAGAGGCCACTTGGCCCATCGTGTCGGTGGCGGCCGAAAAACAATCCACCTATTCATATCACACCTTCCAGCATTTGGTCCATAGCCCTGCAGATTACCGCACTTGAGGTGCATATCCAGACTCCTTTGAATGAGTTGAGAGTGTCTGCCTCAACTACCCTTTCAGGCAGCGAGTACCTGACCCCCACTACCCTCTAAGGTTTTCCTTATCTCCCCTCTAATTCTTCTACCAATCACATTAAATCTCTTCCCCCTCGTCACTGATCTCTCTGCCAAGATGAATAGACCCTTCACCTCCACTCTATCCAGGCCCCTTCAATATTTTGCACATTTCAAACAGACCTCCCCTCAGCTTTCTCTGTTCCAAGGAGAACAACCCCAGCCTATCCAATCTTTCCGCATAGCTGCATTTTCCAGTTCTGGCAACATCCTCGTAAATCCCCTCTGTACCCTCTCTAGTGCAATTACATTCTTTCTGTAATGAGGTGACCAGAACTGCACACAGTACTCAAGTTGTGGCCTAACCAATGATGTATACAGTTCCAGCATAACCTCCCTGTTCTTGTATTCTATACCTCAGCTAAGAAAGGAACGGATTCCATATGCCTTCTTAACCACCTTATCGACCTGTTCTGCTACCTTCAGGGATCTGTGGACATTCACTCCAAGGTCCCTCACTTCCTCTACACTTCTCAGTATTTTCCCATTAATCGTATGTTCCTTTGCCTTGTTCGACCTCCCCAAATGCATCACCTCACACCTCTCCAAGTTGGATTCCATTTGCCACTGTTCTGCCCATCTGACAAGACCATCAATATCTTCCTGCAGCCTACAGCTATCCACCTCGCGATCTACCACACGGCTAATCCTTGTGTTATCTACATACATTTGGATTATGCCCCCCTACATTTACATCCAAATCGTTAATAAAAACCACAAAAATCAGGGAACCCAGTGCTGAGCCCTGTGCAACGCCACTGGGAACAGCCCTCCAGTCGCTAAAACACCCATCAACAATTACCCTTTGTTTCCTGCCACGAAGCCAATTTTGTATCCACCTTGCTGCATTTCCCTTGATCCCATGGGATTTTGTTTTTTTTGAACCAGTCTGCCATGTGCAGCCTTTTCAAAAGCCTTGCTAAAATCCAGGTAGACCACGTCAACTGCACTACTCTCGTCTATCTTCCTTGTTACTTCTTCAAAAAATTCGATCAAGTTGATCAAACAAGATCGTCCCTTAACATATCTATGCTGACTATCCTTGATTAACCCATGCCTTTCTAAGTGACAGTTTATCCTGTCTCCCAGAATAGATTGCCATAATTTGCTCATTACTGAGGTCAGACTTACTGGCCTGTAAGTAGTCAGTCTATCCTTCCCTCCCTTTTTAAACGGAGGCACAACATTAACAATTCTCCAATCCTCCGGCGCCACATCTGTAATCAATGAGGACTGCAAAAAGATGCTCTGTTATTTCTTCTCTTGCTTCTTTTCACAGCATTGGGTTCATTTCATCCGGCCCTGGTGATTTATCAACTTTCAAGGATGCTAATCCCATTAATGTTTCCTCCCTCAGCTTCGCTCCCTTAAACCCAGAGCAATCAGCAGAAAGTGTCTTAGATCCGCCGCAAACATGCCATTCAATTTCATCGACGTTTGCTATTTTCCTTCTGTCGCTGAGTATGTTTAAATTCTGTCACAATCACTGTTTTACATTTGATCAACTGATTAATGATCTCAACAAGACTGTGCAGCGGTGACTTGTGAAATCAGCAATCAATTATTGAATATAAGATAGTGAACTCATTAATCTGTTCCCCCTTTTTTGGCAACAAAAGTGTTAAGAATATACTGTTAACCATATAACATCTACACCCACTTTTACTCATGTAGATTTCACTATTCTGCTTTACATCTGTACAGATACTGGGAGGAAATTAGGACAAAGACTGAATTTGTATCGTTAATTCTGCGGGTAATAATCCTCTGCAGGAGAGGATGAAACACTGAGAAGGAGGATGAATTTCAGGAAGTGACTTGAAGAAGCCCACAGCATGGGTTTCACTCGGAAAGGAACAAACACAGCTTGTTGCAGTTGCACCATGCTGCCACTGGTCGGCGCAGTGGCTCCACTATATTTCGCGCCACCACAGGCTTTGGCGCCGCTGATCAATGAGTCAATTCCTCTGCTTCTGCAATCTTTTCACTTTAAAGGCTAAATGCAGTTAGATTGCCACTTTACAGTGATGTTATATGAGCCGCCTCCGCTGCCATCGAACTATGTATCTTCTCTTCCTCCACTACTGATTTTAATTTGCAAAAGGATGTTAATAATCCCCTGTTGTGCGCCATAAGCTCTGGAGTCACTCAAAGCAGCTATCGTTGCACCGCTCCTTGCTTTTTTCACCTACCCTCTCCAACACCTCGCTACCTTCAAAATTTCCCTCGATTCAGCATGAAAGCAAGCTCACAAAGGGAAGAGAGTGAAGATATTGGCAGCAGAGTAGAAAGTGGGGTGGAAGGAGGGAAATGCAGAGAAGAAACAAGTGGAAAGGGGCGGAAGGAAGCAAACAAAAGAATGGGGGACAACTTAAAGGTAGGGGCGGGGATCATTGCCTTGAGATAACTTCCTCTTATGACGAACCGCTCTGCTGACACCTCATCTCTCTCCCTCACTTAAAACCCAGAGTAACCAGCAGAAAGTCTCTCAGATCCACAGCAAACATGTCTTTCAGTTTCATCGTCTTTGCTATTTCCCTTCTGGCGCTGAGTAGGTTAAAATTCTGTCCCAATCACTCTTCTACATTTGTTTAACTGAAAGGGATGATTAATAATCTCAATAAAACTGAGCGGCGGTGACTTGTGAAATCAGTAATCGATTATTTCATATCAGACAGTGAACTCATTCATCTGCCCCCTAGTTTGGGAAGACAAGTGTTATTAATATGATGTTAACTCTTTAATGTTTGCACCCACTTGCAAACTTGTGGATTCCACGATTCTATTTTACAGTTGTAAAGATCCAGGTGCTTGCAGGAAATTAGGACACAGACTGAATTTCCGTCGTTAATTCGGTGCAACACCGACGCCCATCGTCTCAATTGTAACTCCATCGATACTAGTTCATTCCCTCTAATTTCTCTTTCTAGGTGTTTGCCGGGGTGATGTGATACATCAATGGCCTCAGTCACTGGCTGTTAAACAACCAGGACCCGTGGAAATGAACTGTCTGCAGAAAGGAACAGTTCGCAACTACATGTACTGGTATCGTCAGTCCCCCAGCAGAGGATTCCTCTCAATGGGCTCTGTTTACCTCGGCAGTGAACCTCAGTATGAAGATGGTTTTAAGAGCGGGTTTGTTATTACCAGGACTCTGAACAATAAGAAATCCACTCTGACGATCGAGAGTGTGAACGCCACGGACGAGGCGGTGTATTTCTGTGCAGCTGGTGATGGGACACAGCGGTTCAGAGTCATTGGCTGCCTTGACAAAAACCCTCACACGTCTCCCTTCTAACGGGTGCATTTAACCCAGCATTCGGTGAAGAGCAGCCCTGGCTGATCGGATGCAGATCTGCATCTGTTCAGAGCCCGTTCGAGTGGCAGAACGCCCATGTTCTGGCTCCCCACACTCTGTGCCCACACCTGAATAATGGTTCACAGAACGGCTCTTCAACACGTACCTCGGTTACACCACACCTGGAGCACTGTGCACAATTCTCAGCTCGAGATGCCTGTGTAGACGACATCTGAAGTGCTGGGGACAGTTCTTACATCCAAATACCTTACCTAGTGCGCATTTGGAGCCCTGTGTACAGTTCTGGTTTCCATCGACCTTGATTGGACCAAATCTGCAGTGCTGTGTCGAGTGCTAGTCTCCATATTACACAGAGAGGTACGAGCAGAAGTACAAAAACGATTTACAAGAATGATACCGGAGCACAAAAGGTTATAACTATCAGGAAAGATTGAAAAGTCTGGGATTCCTTTCCCCAGTCAAGAGAAGGCTGAGGGGTGACCTGATAGAGGTGTTCAAGATTATGAAGGAATATGATAGGGTAGAGAAGATGTCTGTATTTGTGAGGAAGGTAATGAATACATCATACTCACTAATAACTCCAAGAAATGAATTTACACAGAGTGGTGAGAATGTGGAATTCACTAGCACACAGAAATAAATGATGTGTATAACCAGATATATGTAAATGGATGCTGGATAAAAACATTAGGCAGCAGGAAATAGCACCTCATACTGATAGGGCTGGATGAAGACATTGTTTATGTTCTTTCATCGGATGTGGGAATAAAATATGAGAATAAGCTAACCAGCAATATAAACACAGATGGTCGGAGCTTTTACATAAAAAGCAAGAGAGTAGCTGAAGCTGACGTTGGTTCCTTCGAGGTAAAGGCAGGTGAAATCATCATGAGGAATGAGGAAGTAGCAGGGGAATTGAACTAATATTTTGTGCTTGTCTTCACAGTTGAAGACACAAGTTCCATCCCAGAAATAGGAAGTTATCTGGGGGCTACAAAGAGTGAGGAAATTAAGGATATTCATATCAATTGAGAAAAAGTTTTGGAGAAACTTGGGGGATTAAAATCTGACAAGTCCCCTGGAACAGATGGATTATATACCAGAGTTCTAAAAGAGATAGCTGCAGAGAGAGTGGAGGCTCTGGCTATGATTTTCCAGAATTCCTAAGATTCAGGAATGGTCCCATCGGATTGAAAGCTGACAAATGTTACACGGCTTTTCAAGAAAAGAGGCAGTGAGAAATCTCAGGATAAGGGATCAATCATTCCGGACTGAGATGAGGAGAAATGACTTCACTCAAAGGGTTGTGAAACTTTGGATTTCTCTACCCCAGAGTGTTGTGGATGCTCCTTCACTGAATACATTTAAGGCTGGGAGCTTTGATCCCTCAGGAAATGAAGGGATATGGGGAGCAGGCAGGAAAGTGGAATTGAAGCCCAAGATCAGCCATGATTGTATTGAATGACGGAGCAGGCTCGATGGGATATATTGTCTTCACCTGCTCCAATTTCTTGTGTTCTGTGGGTCTCAAGTCACATGTAGACCAGACCAGGTGAGGACGGTGGATTTCCTTCCCTAAAAGAAATGAGTGAGCCAGCTGGGTGTCAGGGCCCCTTAACAGAGACAAGCTTTCAATTGCAGATTTTCTGATGAAATGATTTTATTTATTCATTAATTGAATTTAAATTCCACCATCTGACCTGGTAAAATTCTAACGCATGTCCCGTGGAGATTCACCCCGGCCTAATTCGATGTCACCAGCGTCAGCAGCCTAAGCAATGGATAAAAAATGGGAAGACGGAGCAATTACAAAGCATGTCTTCATAATGCCTATTTTATCAATTGCACTGTGCAAATCTCAGGTGCCTGTAGTTACAGATTACAGCCACGAGATGGGGATGGAGCTCCACCGCAGCCTGAGTCCCACTTGCTTCTGAAAAGACTGAGCGAGCAACACAGCAGTGACTTGACCCATCTACCTAATAGTCAATTCCACTAACTCTGAAACAGATTAGAATCATAACCATTCCACACAAAATAGACAACTGGATTTCCCCAAGTCTGCTCGTTCATAGTGACTGGTTTGAGCAAACACTTGTGATATACTAAAACAGATGATCTGAAGGAAGTAAAGAGGGGAAGCAAAGTCAGAAAACAGTGAAAGAAAAATGGAGAAGGAGGAATTTCATATAAAGAAACACATTCAGGGATGCGCACATCACTGACAAGGTCAGCATTCATTACCTATGCCGAATTGCCCTTAACTGAATGACTTGCTCGCCCATTTCAGAGGCAGTTAACAGTGAACTACATTGCTATCAGGTGATACATTTTGGAAGAAGGGAGACAGAGAGGGAATACAGACTTAATGACACAGGCCTGAAGAGTGTTCAAGGGCAGAGGGACCTGGGGGTTAATGTGCATAGATCTTTGAAGGTGGCAGGACATATTGAGAGAGAGGTTCACGAAGCTTATGGGATCTTGGGATTCATGAATAGGGGTATAAAGTACAAAAGCAGGGTGGTTATGCTCAACATGTATGAGGTTCTGGTTAGGCCCCAACTTGAGTACTGAGCCAGGTTCTGGTCACCACACTTTAGGAAGGATGTAGGGTCCTTGAAAGGGTGCAGAGGAGATTTACCGGGATGGTTCCAGGGATGAGAGATTTTTGCTGCATGGTTAGTTTGGTGAAGCTGGGGTTGTTCTCCTTGGAGCAAAGGAAATTGAGGGGAGATTTGACAGAAGTGTACAAAATGAAGAGAGGTTTAGATAAAGTAGACAAAGAAAAACTGTTCCCATTAGCTGATTGTACAAAGACTAGGGGACGAAGAGGATAGGAATAAAACAGAGAATAAACGCTGAGAAAAACTGAAATCCGATAGGGAGTTGAGGAGAATTCTTTACCCAAAATACAGAATTCAATGCCAGCAGAAACTGCTAAGACAAAGGCAGGAACAGGAAGGGGCCATTCAGGCCCTCAATTCCGTACCACCATTCAACGAGACCATGGCTGATCTGTGATCTAACTCCATATTCCCGCCTTTGCCCCATATCCCTTAATATATTTTGGATCACAAAAACCAATCCATCTCCGATTTCAAATTAACAATTGATTCAGCATCAATTTCCGTGAGCAGAAGAGAGTTCAAACCTCTCCACCCATTGTGTGTAAAAGTGTTTCCTAATTTCACTCCTGAAAAGTCTGGCTCTAATTTTTAGTCTTTGCCTCTTAGTCCTAGATTCCCAAACCAGCGGTAATAGTTTCTCTCTATATACTCCCAAAGACTAAATAAATACGACTTCAAACTGGAGACCTCCAGCCTGCGGGAGAATCACTCGGCCGTGTATTTCTGTGCCTGGAGAGATCACAGTGACTCAGAGAGATGGAGCAGTTCAACAAAAACATCAAAGGCAGCAGGAAACATCTGTTACAGATAAAATTGCTCGGTACCTTGACCTACCGTTCCCTTATGCAGAGTGACAGTGTTTCTTGCAATAAAAAGAGTTGAGTTATGATTGTAGTGACACACTAGATTTACAGGTACTGCCGAGGGTGCAATGAACGATTAATAAGGATGTCACGAGATTTCAGAATGTAACTATCAGGAATCAATGACAATAATCTGGGTTTTTATGACCCTGTTTTTACCTTCTCCACAGGGACAGCAGAGGGGGATCCAGGACCATAGACCGGACAATGGCTTTGAGAAGGATTTAGTGAGAAAACTAATAGAGCAGGAGATCATGCAGATCCAGCTTGATATACATCAACAGGACAAGGACACCCACTCCTTTAGAGAGAGAAAGAGAGTGTATGTGTGTGAAAGAGAGAGCGAGATCCAGTGAGAGAGAGGAAAAACGACAGGTAGAGTTAAAGAGACTGAGACAGAGAGGGAGACAGAGATAGAGGCAAAGACAGTGAGACAGCAAGAGACACATAATGAGAGAGAGAGAGAGACACTGAGAGAGAGACGGAGAGAAAGAGAGACTGAGCTAAAGAGCCTGCGACAGATAGGAAGATAGATCAAGAGAGAGACAGAAACAGGGAAATAAACTGAAGAGATAACAAGAGTAAGAGAGAGGGAGAGTCAGAGAGAAGGAGGGAATGGGAGACATAACCTTAGATACATGAGGAGACAGAGAGTCAGAGAGAAAAAGTGAGCGAAGATAGACTGAGATAGAATGGGAGAGAGAGTCTGAGAAAGGAAGAGAGTGGGAGACATAAACCTAGACACATGCGGGGAGAGAGAGAGAGAGACAGAGAGAGAGTGCAAGAGAGCGGAAGGTAAACTGAGATAGAGATAGATAGAGAGAGAGAGAGAGAAGCAGAATGGCAGCCAATTCAATTCTGATTTGTTGAACTGGGTGAATGGGCGTCTCCAACATTGTATCACATCCTAATGCTCTTCATGTTCCTCCCAATGATTTGAAAAGAGTGGATTTGGACAGTTACAAGACTCTAAGCTCCTGATCTCACTCCTGTGTCTATTAAGAGAACAGGTTATAGTGAAAGATGTATCAGTTACTGGGTCTGATAATCCTGTTTCATTGTAAGTGAGTGTGAAATGCAAAAACTATCGTTAATAACTTTCCTCTCTTCTCTCTGTCTCCCTTTCATTCCCAGAAGTTTCCTGTTTACTGATCTGCTCTTCTCTCCATCTCTCTCCCAGATGTGAACTCACAGACTATCCACCAGACTCCCGCCGCTGTCTCCAGATTGCGTGGAGAGGCAGTGGAACTGAGGTGCACAGTGGAGGGCACCAGTACTGCTAGAATGTACTGGTACAGACAATACCCGGGGAAGGAGCCGCTGTTGATGTTTTACTCCACTACTGCTAACTATGTGGATCCAGAGGGGATGGTGGGCGGTTTCACCGCCGAGAGACCAACTGACTCCCAGTTCAACCTGGAGTCCTCCAGCCTGCGGGAGAATCACTCGGCCGTGTATTTCTGTGCCTGGAGTCTTCACAGTGACTCAGAGAGATGGAGCAGTTCAACAAAAACCCCAAAGGCAACAGGAAACACCTGTTTCAGATAAACCCAGACGGTGCTGCATCCTGCTGGATGTTTTTGTCATTGGGAACATGTTTTTCACAAGAAGACAGGGCGGATTTAAAGAGAAAGAGATTAGATTTAGAGACAGTGGAAAATTGCGAGATAGAATTTCGAGGAATGATACCGATACTGAGAAGTTATCGCGATCAAAGAAGTCTGAACCAGAAAAGAGAAGACTGAAGGATAAACCTTTAGTGTTCTTAGAGAGATTCTGAAAGGGTTTAATGTGTGAAGTGCAGATTAGGTACATAGATTGATAGATAAATAGATGGATAGATAGATAGATAGATAGATAGATAGATAGATAGATAGATAGATAGATAGATAGATAGATAGATAGATAGATAGATAGATAGATAGATAGATAGATAGATAGATGGATAGATTGATAGATAGATAGATAGACAGACAGATAGACAGGTAGGCAGATAGACGTGTCGGGAGATAGATAGATAGATAGATAGATAGATAGATAGATAGATAGATAGATAGATAGATAGATAGATAGATAGATAGATAGATAGATAGGTAGATAAGTGGATAAATAGGTAGGTAGGTAGATAAATAGATAGGTAGATAGCTAGGTAGATAGATAGGTAGCTAGATCGGCAGATAGGGAGGTAGATAGATCGATAGATAGATAGATAGATAGATAGATAGATAGATAGATAGATAGATAGATAGATAGATAGATAGATAGATAGACAGATAGATAGATAGATAGATAGATAGGTAGGCAGATAGATAGGTAGATACATAGGTTGGTAGATAGATAGATAGATAGATAGATAGATAGATAGATAGATAGATAGATAGATAGATAGATAGATAGATAGATAGATAGATAGATAGATAGATAGATAGACAGTAAGGTAGATAGATAGATAGATAGATAGATAGATAGATAGATAGATAGATAGATAGATAGATAGATAGATAGGTAGATAAGTAGGAAGATAGATAGATAACTAGATAGATAAATGGGTAGATAGATAGGTAGATAGGTAGGTAGATCGATCGGAAGAGAGATAGATAGGTAAATAGATATACAGACACTGTTGTGGTTTATTCACTGACAGTGTTGTCTTTCTCCACAGGGACAGCAGAGGGCGGTGTAGGACCGTGATAAGTATCAGATTATTGATGATGTTTCAATAGGGACTTTGAAACTTGTCTATGAACCGCTCCTGATAATTAAATAACTACATTCCTATTACAGACTGGTGAACTGAACACAAGGTACCGCAGATGCTGGATGGTTTCGGTTCTGGGTGCTCTGTCACTATATTGGTGCTCGTTGCATTTCTGGGTTATAAATAAATAAGGATGGAAATGTTAATCAGATCAAACAGCCTCTGTCGAGGGAGAAAAACATTAGCATATCAGGTCGTAGATCTTTCAACTGAACTGGAAGGATTTAGAGATCTATTAACTTTTAAGCAGCACAAAGTCAGAGAGACGGGCAATGGGAGAAATGCAAAAGAGATTGAATAACAAAACTGAGGCTGGTGCAAGACAAAGGGGAAGTTAATGGGTCAAGTAAAGAACAAAAGATGGGTCTAGAAGAGGCAGAACTGGCAGAAACACAATCATTACCAACAAGACTCTGTCCAAATAAACCGGAGCATTGGTTATGATCAGAAATGGTTAAACTCGCAGTTGAGTTCAGAAAGCTGTAAAGTGTCCAATTGAAAGATGATGTGCTGTTCTTCGAGTTTCTGTTGAGCTTCATTGGAGCAGACTAGGAGGTCGAGGAAAGAGAGGTCATGGTGGGAGTGGGAATGAGAATTAAAAGTGTCCACTAACCGGAATCTCAGGGTCACACTTGCAGCCTGAATGCAGGATGTTCCACAATGCTGTCACCCTGTTGCTGTATTTGGTCTCTGCAGCTAGTCCCACTCCCCTGCCCTTTCTACGTAACACTGCGCATTTTCCCTTCAGATAATTATCCAAATTTCCTTTTGAAAGCCACGATTGAATCTGCCTCCCCTGCACTCTCAGGTAGTGCATTCCAGATCCTCACCACTCACTGCGTCAAAACATTTTCTCAGTTCACCTTTGGATCTTTTCCCAATTACCTTCAATAAGTGCCCTTTGGTTCTCAATACATCCGCTCATGAAACACAGAGACAGAGAGGGTGAATCAGGGAGACATAGAGAGGAAAAACTCAACATAAATGAACGGGACAGAGGGAGACAGAGAGAGAAAAATACACACACACACACACACAGATACACTGAGAAAGAGATTGAAAGAGTGGGAGACATAAAGCTCGATACATGCAGAGAGAGAGAGAGAGTGAGGAACAAAGAGCAAGAAAGAGAGAGGAAGGCGGATTGAGATAGATAGAGAGAGAGACATTGGCAACCAACTCCACTCTGACTTGTTTACCTGGGCGTCACCATCTGTGCATCACTTCCTAATGCTCTTCCTGTTCCTCCCAATGATTTGTAAAGAGTGGGTTGGTTATTAACAACACTCATCACTCCTGCTCTCTCCCCTTTGCAGATTCAGAAGTCAGCTTAAAGTAAAAGATGTATCTGTTACTGACTCTGATCACCCTGTTTCACCGTAAGGAATTTTATTGAAACAATAATTCTACTTAACATTTCTTTCGTTTTATTTTTCTTTGATTTTCTCTCTCTCTCCTCTTTCTCCCCACTGGACTGAATGTTACTGTTTACTGATCTCCTCCTCTCCCTGTCTCTTTCCCAGATGTGAACTCACAGACTATCCACCAGACTCCCGCCGCTGTCTCCAAATTTCCTGGGGAGCAGGTGAAGCTGAAATGCACCGTGGAAGGTACCAGTGACCCTTACATGTACTGGTACAGACAATACCCGGGGAAGGAGCCGCAGTTTATGTTTTACTCCACGGGTGCCAATCTCGTATCTCCAGAAGAGGTGGATGGTTTTACCGCCGAGAGACCAAGTAACTCCGAGTTCAACCTGGAGTCCTCCAACCTGCGGGAGAATCACTCGGCCGTGTACTTCTGTGCCTGGAGTCTTCACAGTGACTCAGAGAGATGGAGCAGTTCAACAAAAACCCCAAAGGCAGCAGGAAACACCTGTGGAGGATAAAGGTGCTCGGTGCTGCCACTTGTTTTTTGTGCAGGGCGATTGTTTTTGTGACGATAAGAAGACAAGTGAGAATAAAAGTGTGATAATAGATGGACGGGCACTGACGAAGAGACAATGAACGGACCTCATCTGTGCGGTAAAAGTTTCGATCTCTCTCTGAATGATTAACAAGGATAACACCAGATCTGAGGTTGTAACTATCAGGAAAGATTAACAATAAAACGACTTGAGTTCTTCTGCACTGACACTGCGTTTTCTTCCTCTATAGGGTTAACAGAGGGCGCTCCAGGACCATTAATACACAATGGACGAGAAAACATTGAATCGGAAAACAGAAAGAGGCAGAGGTCATGCAGCCCTCGAGCTTCATACACAGTGACAGGAGAAGGACATTCATCACCTTAAAGAGGGATACGCACACACACACACAATGTGAGAGACACAGAGAGGGAGACAGAGTGTGTGAGAGAGGGTGAGAACAAGATTGAGAGGAAAACTGACAGAGACAAAGGGACTGAGAGAGAGAGAGAGACTGAGCGTGTGAGAGAGGGTGAGAACGAGATTGAGAGGAAAACTGACAGAGACAGAGAGACTGAGAGAGAAAGATTGAGAGAGAGAGAGTGAGACAAAGAGAGTGAGACAGAGAGACGGAGACTGAGAGGAGGAGAGAGAGGAGAGGGAGGAGGACCGAGAGGGGGGCCAAGAAAGAACCAGAGAGAAAACAAAAAAAACACAGAGGAAGAGACTGAAACAGATTGGGAAACAGACACACACATACACACATGCACTCAAACACACAAAGAAAGAGACAGGGACAGAAAGACAGAGAGCAGTAAAACAGAGCGGGACAGTGATCTAAAGACAGAGCGAGTGAAAAACACACGCACACACATGCACTGCTATGTATCCGTGTCCATTCATCTTCCAGCTCATTGAATAAGAATATCCCGTGATCTCAGGAAAGTAACTGTCAGGAAAGAATAACAATAAAAGGACTGGGGCTGTTATAGACTGACACTGTGTATATTTTCACTATGGGGACAGCTGAGGACGCTCGCGGACCATGTGATGTACAATGGCTTTGAGAAGGAGTTCATAGGATAAATCAAACAGTGGGAGATCATACAGTCCTCCAGGTTGATATACATGACCAGGAGAAGGACAATCACCTCCTTAGAGAGAGAGAGAAAGAAAGAGAGAGAGACTGAGAGAGAAATTGGGACATTTACAACTCGATTCTCATTTGTTGATGTGGGAAATGAACGTCACCATCTCTGCATCACTTACTAATGCTCTCCCTGTTCCTCCCAATGATTTCGAAAGAGTGGGTTGGTTATTGACAACATTCATCACTCCTCCTCTCTCCCCTTTGGTGATTCAGAGGGCAGCTTAAAGTAAAAGATATATCTGTTACTGGCTCTGATCACCCTGTTTCACCGTAAGGGATTTTATTGAAACAATAATTCTACTTAACATTTCTTTAGGTTTTGTTTTTACTTCTTTCTCTCTCCCACTTTACTGAAATTCCCTGTTTACTGATCTCCTCCTCTCCCTGTCTCTTTCCCAGCTGTGAACTCACAGACTGTCCACCAACTCCCGCCGTTGTCTCCAAATTTTCTGAGAAGCAGGTGAAGCTGAAATGCACCGTGGATGGCACCAGTAACCCTTACATGTACTGGTACAGACAATACCCGGGGAAGGAGCCGCAGCTGATGTTTTACTCCCTAACTGTACAAAGGGTGAACTCAGAGGGGACACTGGATGGTTTCACCGCCGAGAGACCGACTGACTCCGAGTTCAAACTGGAGTCCTCCAGCCTGTAGGAGAATCACTCGGCCGTGTATTTCTGTGCCTTGAGTCTTCACAGTAACTCAGAAAGGTGGAGCAGTTCAACAATAACCCCAAAGGCAGCAGGAAACACCTGTGGAGGGTAAAACCGTTCGGTGCCTCGACCTCCTGTTCCCTTATGCAGAGTGAAAGTATTACAATAAAAAGTGTTGAGCGATGATTGTAGTGACACACTAGATTTACAGGTACTGCGATTAATAAAGGTGTCACGAGATCTCAGAATGTAATTATCAGGAATCAATGACAATAATCTGGGTTTTTATGCACTGACACAGTGTTTACCTTCTCCACAGGGACAGCAGAGGTGGATCCAGGCCCATGGAACTGACAATGGCTTTGAGAAGGATTTAGTGAGAACACTGAAAGAGCAGGAGATCATGCAGATCCAGCTTGATACACATGAACAGGACAAGGACACCATTTTGTTAGAGAGAGTAAGAGTGTGTGTGTGTGTGACAGAGAGATCTAGTGAGAGAGAGGAAAAACGACAGATAGAATTGAAGAGACTGAGACAGAGAGGGAGACAGAGATAGAGACAAAGACAGCGAGGCAGCAAGAGAGACATAATGAGAGTGAGAGAGAAAGGGACTGAGAGAGAAGGAGAGAAAGAGAGACTGAGATAAAGAGCCTGAGACAGATAGGGAGGCAGAGCTAGAGAGAGACAGAGAAAGAACTAATGAGACAGTAAGAGTGAGAGAGAGGGAGAGTCAGAGAGAAGGAGAGAGTGGGAGACATAACCCCAGACACATGAGGAGAGAGCGAGACAGAAAGAGAGAGAGCAAGAGAGCGGAAGGTAAACTGAGATAGAGAGAGAGAGAGAGAGAGAGAGAGAGAGAGAGAGCAAGAAAGCGGAAGGTAAACTGAGATAGAGAGAGAGAGAGAGAGAGAGAGAGAGAGAGAGAGAGAGAGAGCAAGAAAGCGGAAGGTAAACTGAGATAGAGAGAGAGAGAGAGAGAGAGAGAGAGAGAGTGAGAGAGAGAGAGAGAGAGAGAGAGAGAGAGAGAGCAAGAAAGCGGAAGGTAAACTGAGATAGAGAGAGAGAGAGAGAGAGAGAGAGAGAGAGAGAGAGAGCAAGAAAGCGGAAGGTAAACTGAGATAGAGAGAGAGAGAGAGAGAGAGAGAGAGAGAGAGAGAGAGAGAGAGAGAGAGAGAGAAGCAGATTGGCAGCCAATTCAATTCTGATTTGTTGAACTGGGTGAATGGGCGTCTCCAACATTGTATCACTTCCTAATGCTCTTCATGTTCCTCCCCATGATTTGTAAAGAGTCTATTTGGACCCTCACAAGACTCTCGGCTCCGGCTTTCACTCCTGTGTCCATTAAGAGAACATGTTGTAGTGAAAGATGTATCAGTTACTGTGTCTGATAATCCTGTTTCATTGTAAGTGAGTGTGAAATACAAAGATTATCGTTAATAACTTTCCTCTCCTCTCCCTGTCTTCCTTTCATTCCCAGAAATTCCCTGTTTACTGATCACCTCCTCTCTCCATCTCTCTCCCAGACGTGAACTCACAGACCATCCACCAGATTCCCGCCACTGTCTCCAGATTTCCCGCGAAAGGAGTGGGACTGATGTGCACTGTGAAGTAGCATCTCCATGTACTGGTAGCATCTCCATGTACTGGTACAGACAATACCCGGGGAGGAGCCGCTGTTGATGTTTTACTCCAGTACTGCTAACTATGTGGATCCAGAGGGGACGGTGGACGGTTTTACCGCAGAGAAACTGAATAAGTACGAGTTCAAACTGGAGTCCTCCAGCCTGCGGGAGAATCACTCGGCTGTGTATTTCTGTGCCTGGAGTCTTCACAGTGAGAGATGGAGCAGTTCAACAAAAGCGCCAAAGGCAGCAGGAAACACCTGTTTCAGATAAAACCAGGCGGTGCTGCGTCCTGTTTGGTGTTTTTGGCATTGGAAAAGTGTTTTTCACAAGAAGACAGGGCGGATTTAAACAGAAGGTGAGAGGTTAGATACAGAAGCACAGGGGAAGTGTGAAATGGACTTTCCAGGAATGATATCAGAACAAAGATAGTTTGAACATCTTTGCTCCAGAGAGGAGAAGACTGAAGGGTGAAAATTCAGAGTTCTTAGAAAGATTATGAAAGGGTTTAATGTGTGAAGTGAAGATCAGATAGGTAGGTAGATTGGTCGATAGATAGCTGGTAGGCAGACAGACACTGTTGTGTTTTATTCACTGACAGTGTTGTCTTTCTCCAAAGGGACAGCAGAGGGCGCTGTCGGACCGTGAAAAGGATCAGATTATTGATGATGTTTCAACAGGGACTTTGAAACTTCTCTATGAACCTCTCCTGATAATTATAGAAATACATCCCGGTTACAGACTGGTGAACTGAACACAAGGAACCGCAGGTGCTGGATGGTTTAGGTTCTGGGTGCTCTGTCACTATATTGGTGCTCATTGCGTTTCTGGTTTACAAATAAATAAGGATGGAAATACTAATCAGGTCAGACAGCCTCTGTGGAGGAGGAAAAATTAACATATCAGGTCCTAGATCATTCAGCAGAACTGGAAGGATTTAGAGGTCTATCAACTTTTAAGCAGCACAAAGCCAGGGAGAGGGAGAATGGGAGGAATGCAGGAGAGATTTAATAACAAAACTGAGGCTGGTGCAAGACAAAGGGGATGTTAATTGGTCAAGTAAAGAACAAAAGATGGGTCTAGAGGAGGTGGAAATAGCAGAAACACAATTATTACCAACAAACCTCTGTCCAAATAAACCGGAGCAGTGGTTATGATCAGAAATTGTTAAACTCACTGTTGAGTTCAGAAAGCTGTCAAGTGTCCAATTGAAAGATTAGGTGCTGTTCTTCGAGTTTCTGTTGAGCTTCATTGGAGCAGAGAAGGATTTCGAGGACAGAGAGGTCAGGGTGGGAGTGGGAATGAGAATTAAAAGTGTCCACTAACCGGGACCTCAGGGTCACACTTGCAGCCCGAATGCAGGGTGTTCCACAATGCTGTCACCCTGTCGCTGTATTTGGTCTCTGCAGCTAGTCGCACTCCTCCTGCCCTTTCGACGTAACACTGCACATTTTCCCTTCAGATAATTATCAAATTTCCTTTTGAAAGCCACGATTGAATCTGCGTCCCCCGCACTCTCACGTAGTGCATTCCAGATCCTCACCACTCACTGCATCAAAACGTTTTCTCAGTTCACCTTTGGATCTTTTGCCAATTACCTTCAATAAGTGCCCTCTATTTCTCAATACATCAGCCCATGAAACACAGAGGCAGAGAGGGTGAATCAGGGAGTCATAGAGAGGAAAAACTCAACGTAAATGAACGGGACAGAGGGAGACAGAGAGAGAAAAATACACACACACACACAGATATAGAGAGAAAGAGATTGAAAGAGTGGGAGACATAAAGCTCGATACATGCAGAGAGAGAGAGAGTGAGGAACAAAGAGTAAGAAAGAGAGAGGAAGGCGGATTGAGATAGAGAGAGAGACATTGACAACCTACTCCACTCTGACATGTTTACCTGGGCGTCACCATCTGTGCATCACTTCCTAATGCTCTTCCTGTTCGTCCCAATGATTTGTAAAGAGTGGGTTGGCTATTGACAACACTCATCACTCCATCTCTCTCTCCCCTTTGCTGATTCAGAGGTCAGCTTAAAGTAAAAAATGTATCTGTTACTGACTCTGATCACCCTGTTTCACCGTAAGGCATTTTATTGAAACAATAATTCTCCTTAACATTTCTTTCATTTTATTTTTCTTTGATTTTCTCTCTCTCTCCTCTTTCTCCCCACTGGACTGAATGTCGCTATTTATTGATCTCCTCCTCTCCCTGTCTCTTTCCTAGATGTGAACTCACAGACTATCCACCAGACTCCCGCCGCTGTCTCCAAATTTTCTGGTGAGCAGGTGAAGCTGAAATGCACCGTGCAGGGCACAAGTAACCCTGACATGTTTTGGTACAGACAATACCCGGGGAAGAAGCCGCAGCTGATGTTTTACTCCCGAAGTGTACAAAGCGTGAACTCAGAGGGGACGGTGGAGGGTTTCACCGCCGAGAGACCGAGTAACTCCGAGTTCCACCTCGAGTCCTCCAGCCTGCGGGAGAATCACTCGGCAGTGTATGTCTGTGCCTGGAGTCATCACAGTGACTCAGAGAGATGGAGCAGTTCAACAAAAAGCCCAAAGGCAGCAGGAAACACCTGTTTCAGATAAAACCAGGCGGTGCTGCGTCCTGTTGGGTGATTTCATCATTGGGAACATGTTCTTCACAAGAAGACAGTGCAGATTTAAAGAGAAAGTGAGAGGTTAGATTTCGAAGCACCGGGGAATTGCGAATTCGACTTTACAGGAACACAGAGTTTAAAGCGAACATGATAGTTTGAATATCGGGTTATCTTTGCTCCAGAAAAGAGAAGACTGAAGGGTAAACCTTCAGCGGTCTCAGAGAGCTTCTTAAAGATTTTAATATGTGAAGTGAAGTTCAGAAACAACAGCGAGAGAGACAGAGATTGATAGAGCGATCGAGAGAGAGAGATACAGAGAGAGATAAAGAGAGAGACAAATATATATATATATATCGAGAGAGAGAGAGAGAGAGAGAGATAGATAAATAGATAGATAGATAGATAGATAGATAGATAGATAGATAGAGAGAGAGAGACAGATAGAGAGAGAGAGAGAGAGAGAGAGAGAGAAATAGATTGATGGATAAATAGATACATAGATAGATAGAGAGGCATTGAGAGATCGATAGAGAGAGAGAGATAAAGAGAGAGAAAGAGAGACGGATAGCGAGAGAGAGAAATAAATAGAGATGGATAGATAGATAGATAGAGAGAGACATAGAGAGATTGATAGATAGAGAGATAGATAGAGAGAGAGGGAGAAAGAGAGACACGGATAGAGAGAGGGAGAGATAGAGACAGAGACAGAGAGAGAGAGATAAAGAGAGGTAGAGAGAGAGATAGAGAGAGGGAGAAAGATGGAGAGAGATGGATGGATTGATGAATGGATATTGAAGGTGTGGTTTTATGTCACTGTGTTTTCTTTCTCCAAAGGGACAGTAGAGTGCGCTGTTGGACCATGATAAACATCAGAGTCTGGAAGACACTTCAACAGTGACCTGGGAACACAAGGAGTTCATTCATCACCTCGAAAACATTCCGACCTTCACTGAGATCATGAAATAAAGACAAGAAATCCTGGAACCACTCAGCGGGTCTGGCAGCATCTGTGGAAAGAGAAGCAGAGTTAACGTTTCGGGTCAGTGACCCTTCTTTCGGGTCAGTAATCCTTTATTTCACTGAGATCATGACTGATCGATAACTTCCCATCGCTCTCTCTCTCCAACCCTCTCTCTCCCTCTCTCCATGCCTCTCTTTCTCCATCCCTCTCTCTCCCTCTCTCTCTATCCCTCTCGCTCCCACTCTCCATCCTCTCTCTTCCTGTCTCCATCCCTCTCTCTCCCTCTCCCTCTCCACCCTTCTCTCACCCTCTCTCCATCCCTCTCTCTCCATCCCTCTCCATCCCTCTCTCTCCTACACTCTCCATCCCTCTCTTTGCTCCTCTCCATCCCTTTCTCTTCCTATCTCCATTCCTCTCTCTCCCTCTCTCCCCATCCATCTCTGCCTCTCTCTCCATCACTCTCTCTCCCTCTCTCTCCAACCCTCTCTTTCACTCTCGCTACCAAGCTGGTGTAAAATGAGAGAATGCCAATTAACATCCCTGTCTTTTACAGGGCAGTGACTGTCTCTCTATCTCGCTCGTTATTTTTCTACCTACATGACTTTCCCTCGATCTCTCTATATCTCTACCTCTCTCTATAGCTGTCTGTCAACCTGACTGACTCTCTATCTATCTATCTCTCTACCTGATTATCTAGCTCTCTGTCTCTGTATGTATCAAACTCTATCTTTAGGTGATTACAGTTTGTATGAACTTATTAAACATGTTGCAGTAATGTAATAAATGACCGTCTTTTCATAGATTTTCTATACATTGACCAGTAGAAGATGTGGTTTGTCATCAATTACGTATCAAAATCCTCTATGATCTTCAATATCTGTATCACATCTACCATTAACCTTCCCTGCTCTAAGGAGAGAAACCCCCAGCTTCTCCAGTCTCTCCACAGTAACTGAAGTCCCTCATCCCTGGTAACAGATGGTTAATCTCTTTCTAACCTTCACTACACAGAGGCGAACAACTGCCCAATTCACAGGAACTAACTCAGCTCAGAACCATTAAACATCTGAGCGCTGTTTCACACTGTTCAAAGGTGAGACCCCTCTCCAGATACCTTCATCTCTGGGACACCTGCCTCCTGACAGCGAGTTCATAAGCTGCTGAAACCTGTTTAGCCACTTTCATCTCAGACTCCAGTCACATTTGATGTGTTTTTCAAAGAAATTAGCAGTTCAGACCAGTGAACAATTTAACCCTTTAACTCCCATTCACCACGGAGGTTCGGCAGCAGAGCAGTTATGTTACTGGACTCGTAATCCAGAGGCCTGGACTAATGATCTCCAGACTTGAGTTCAATTCCCACTGGGGCAGAAATGCAATTTAAATTCAATTAATTAAATAAATAAAAATCTATCAGAGACACTATGAGTAATCATGAACATGGAGTGTCGTAAAAACCCAACGTCTTCATTGATTACCTTCAGGGAAGGAAATCTGCCATTCTTACCCGGTCTGGCCTATATCTGATTGCAGACCCACAGCAATGTAGTTGACTACTAACTGCCCTCTGATATGGCCTAGCAGGTATTCCCGAAGATGGTTCACTACCACCTTCTCAGAGGCAATAAGGGATGGGCACACTCTCTGGGGAGAGAGGGTTGTTTCCCTGAATTCTAATCTATCAAAGCGCTTTCTGAAATGTGAACACCTCTATTCAATCTCCCCCTATCCTCCTGTGTTGTATCATTCTACAACATTGCTATACAATGTAATGGGGTGGAGCAGAGCGTCGCAGTAAGTGACTGCCAATCACAATGACAACCGGATGCTGGGTATTTAATTGGATACAATATAGAAACCGCCTGCAAGTGTGTTGTTGAAAACTCCACACGTTCACACATCGAGTTGGTATCGAATGAAGAAATCATGTTGTATGAAAATCTCTGTCTAATCTTGATGGCTGCACTCTTCCCACGTAAGTCAAAGTCAGAAACTGTGTGCAGAATAATGTATTGTAATGTTAGCGGTGATTCTGTCCAAAACACTCCTGTGTCAGAGTCTCACTACAGAACATTGAGCTCAAAGTCAAGGCTGACACCCCAGGTGTCAGGACCGAGGGAGTGCTGCACTGTCGCAGAGGCAGTACAGAGGGAATGCTGCACTATCGCAGAGGCTGTACTGAGAGAGTGCTGCACTGTCGCAGAGGCAGCACAGAGGGAGTGCTGCACTGTCACAGAGGCACTATTGAGGAAGTGCTGCACTGTCGTCGAAGCAGTACTGAGGGAGTGCTGCACTGTCGCAGAGACAGTACTGAGGGAGTACCTACATTGGTTGCATGCCCTTTCTGATGTCCTGAGGTCCTGAACGGCGCTATATTAATGTAAGCCCTTTATTTCTTGCAATGCAGCTCCTGCTCCAATCCATTATTGACTGAAATAATAATCTAATCGATGTTCCATTCCACAGGAATACTCTCCTCCTATGTGGAACAGTCGCCCTATATCCTATCGATTGCAGCAGGAGATTCAACAATACTCAGATGCACGCTGACCAATACTGCCTATTCCTTTCTGTACTGGTACAGACAACAACCAGACAGGGCACTGGAAGCTCTGTTCTATTCTGCTACAGAAGGGTCTGTTACCAATTACACGTCCGAGTCATTCAAGGCAGTCAGAACCAGCGATACACTGTTTACTTTGGCACTGAGAGACGCCGCTCCATCTCACACCGCTGTCTATTTCTGCGCTTGTAGTGTCGCACAGTGCTTGAGAAAGCGTATCCGCAGCTGCAAAAACCTGCAGCGGATGAACAGGAGTTCAGTGCTCATCTTCCCCTGGCAGGGGGCAGCAGTAGATTTGAGCCTCCCTGATGGTGATGGGCACAGTAATGAGCACAGACCAAGCTGTCGAATAGATCAGCAGCCCAGTGTGACCCAGATATTGTTGCACCTACATCCCTCGGGCCAATGTTGCAGAAAACGTTTGCCAGGAGTCCCACCTGACCATTTATGAATCAACATCTGGCTGTTTTTCTTAATTCGTTCATGGAATGTGGGCCTCGCTGGCTAGGCCAGCATTTATTGCCCATCCCTGATTGCCCTTGAACTGAGTGACTTGCTTGGCCATTCCAGAGGGCATTTAACGGTCAACCACATTGTGTGGATCCGGAGTCACATGTAGACCAGACCAGGTGAAGGCGGTAGATTTCCTTCCCTAACATCAGTGAACTAGATGGATTGTTGCCACAATGGTCATTATTAGACGAGATTCTTTTGAAAATATAGAATTATTAATGTCATTGAAATGTCATTATCTGTGTTGGTGGGATTCACCCTCCCCCCCCACTCCCCCGCCCCACGTCGCTATAACTCTAGCCGAGGCTGTGGATTAAGAATCTAGTCAAGTCAGCCACGCACTAATACATTCCCTACAGGAGCAGATCATTTGGAATCCAGATGTCTATAATTGGAAATCTACATGTGGCTAATATGGGAATGCCGATGAGGTTCATTATGTACAATTGGAGATTTCTAATCAGTAAATTAGAAACTGAACAACAGACACCCTTGTTGGGGATGTTAACAACACTTACTCCAGTCACTCAACCATCAGAAGCAACCACGTCCATTCTGATTGGTTGGGTGGTGGAAGGGGCGTGTCCAACACTGCATTACTTCCTCATGCCCTTCATGTTTTACTCAATGATTTGTAAAGAGCGGATTGGTTAGTCACAGAGCTGATTTCCTCTGTTCCACTTCCTTTGCTGTTTGATCGGGCAGTGCCAAGTGGGAGATGTATCTGTTCCTGGCTCTGATATTCCTGGTTCAACGTCAGTGCCAAATACAAAGATTATCATTCAGAACCTTCCTCTCCTCTCTCTGTCTCCCTTTTATTCCCAGAGGTTCCCTGTTTAATGATCTCCTACTCTCTCCATCTCTCTCCCAGATGTCAACTCACAGACTATCCACCAGACTCCAGCCGCTGTCTGCAGATTTCCCGAGAAATGAGTGGAACTGAGGTGCACCGTGGAGGGGAGCAGCAGTAACCTCTCCAAGTACTGGTACAGACAAGAGCCGGGGAAGGAGCCGCTGTTGATGTTTTACTCCAGTACTGCGAACTATGTGGATCCAGAGGGGACGGTGGGCGGTTTCACCGCCGAGAGAGCGACTAGCTCCCAGTTCAATCTGGAGACCTCCAGCCTGCAGGAGAATCACTCGGCCGTGTATTTCTGAGCCTGGAGACTTCACACTGACTCAGAGAATTGGAACAGTGCAACAAAAACCCCAAAGTCAGCAGGAAACACCTGTTTTAGATAAAACCAGGCGGTGCTGTGTCCTGTTTGGTGTTTTTATCATTGGGATCATGTTTTCCGCAAGAAGACAGGGTGGATTTAAATAGAAGGTCGCAGGTTAGAAAGAAGAACAGGGAAATTGCGAAATATACTTAACATGAACACAGAGTTTAAAGTTATGAAGATTAATTTGAACATTGGGGGATCTTTGCTCCAGAAAGGAGAAGACTGAAGGGTAAACACGATAGACAGACAGACACAGATAGATAGATAGATAGATAGATAGATAGATAGATAGATAGATAGATAGATAGATAGACAGACAGACAGATACGGTGTGGTGTCATGTCACTGTGTTTCCTTTCTCCAAAGGGACAGCAGAGTGCACTGTCGGACCATGATAAACATCAGAGTCTGCAACACACTTTAACAGTGACCTGGGAACACAAGGAGACCATTCATCACCTCGGAAACACTCCGACCTTCAATGAGATCATGACTGATCAATAACTTCCTGTCGCTCCCTCTTTCCATCCCTCTTTCTCCATCCCTCTCTCCATCCCTCTCTCCATCCCCCTCTCTCCCCCTCTCTCCATCCCTCTTTCTCCAAACCTACACTCCCTCTCTCTCCCTCCCTCTCTCTCCCACTAGCAACAAAGCCGGTGTAAAACGAGAGAATGCCAATTAACATCCCTGTCTTTTACACGGGCAGTGACAGCCTCTCTATCTAGCTCGCTAAATCTCTACCTATCTGACTTTCCCTCTATCTCTGTATTTCTCTGCCTCTCTATCTATCTATCTGTGTACCTGACTGTCTATCGATCTATCTCTCTACCTGGTTATCTATCGCTCTTTCTCGCTATCTATCTAACTCTATCTTTAGCTGATTACAGTTTGTATGAACTGATTAAACATACTGTAATAATGTAATGAATGACCATCTTTTCATAGATTTTCTATATATTGACCAGATATGATGTGGTTTGTCATCAATTATCTATCAAAATCCTCTATGATCTTCAATGTCTGTATCACATCTACCATTAACCTTCTGTGCTGTAAGTAGAGAAACCCCCACCTTCTCCAGTCTCTCCACAGTAACTGAAGTCCCTCATCCCTGGCACCAGTCTGGTTAATATCCCTCTCACCTTCACTGCAAAGAGGGGAACAACCCCCAATGCACAGGAACTCAATACATCCGGTGATGAAACACAGAGACAGAGAGGGTGAATCAGGGAGACATAGAGAGGAAAAACTCAGCACAGAAGGAGACAGAGAGAGAACGACACACACACACACACACACACACACAGATACAGAGCGAGAAAGAGATTGAAAGAGTTGGAGACATAAAGCTCGATACATGCAGAGAGAGAGAGAGAGAGATAGAAACAAAGAGTACGAAAGAGAGAGGAAGGCGGATTGAGATAGATAGAGAGAGAGACGTTGTCAACCTACTCCACTCTAACTTGTTGACCTGGGCGTCACCATCTCTGCATCACTTCCTAATGCTCTCCCTGTTCCTCCCAATGATTTGTAAAGAGTGGGTTGGTTATTGACTACACTCATCACTCCTGCTCTCTCCTCTTTGCTGATTTAGACGGCAGCATAAAGTAAAAGATGTATCTGTTACTGACTCTGATCACCCTGTTTCACCGTAAGGGATTTTATTGAAACAATAATTCTACTTAACATTTCTTTCGTTTTATTTATCTTAGATTCTCTCTCTCTCTTCTCTCTCCCCAAGACACTGAATTTCCCTGTTTACTGATCTCTCTGTCTCTTTCCCAGATGTGAACTCACAGACTATCCACCAGACTCCCACCGCTGTCTCTAAATTGCCTGGTGAGAGAGTGGAACTGAAGTGCACCGTGCAGGGCAGCAGCACCAGTATCCTCTACATGTACTGGTACAGACAATACCCGGGGAAGGAGCCGCAGATGATGTTTTACTCCATCGCTGCACAAAACGTGAAATCAGAGGGGACGGTGGACGGTTTCACCGCCGAGAGACCGAGTATCTTCGACTTCAACCTGGAGTCCTCCAGTCTGCGGGAGAATCACTCGGCCGTGTATTTCTGTGCCTGGAGTCTTCACAGTGACTTAGAGAGATGGAGCAGTTCAACAAAAACCCCAAAGGCAGCAGGAAACACCTGTGGAAGATAAAACTGCTCGGAGCCTAGAACTTCTTTCGTTTAGCAGAGTGGAAGAATACTGAGATTCAGGCTACTCGGCTAGATGGGATTGAGGTTCACAAGGAGGAGGTGTTAGCAATTTTGGAAAGTGTGAAAATAGATAAGTCCCCTGGGCCAGATGGGATTTATCCTAGGATTCTCTGGGAAGCCAGGGAGGAGATTGCAGAGACTTTGTCCTTGATCTTTATGTCATCATTGTCGACAGGAATAGTGCTGGAAGACTGGAGGATAGCAAATGTTGTCCCCTTGTTCAAGAAGGGGAGTAGAGACAGCCCTGGTAATTATAGACCTGTGAGCCTTACTTCGGTTGTGGGTAAAATGTTGGAAAAGGTTATAAGAGACAGGATTTATAATCATCTTGATAAGAATAAGTTCATTAGAGATAGTCAGCACGGTTTTGTGACGGGTAAGTCGTGCCTCACAAACCTTATTGAGTTTTTCGAGAAGGTGACCAAACAGGTGGATGAGGGTAAAGCCGTGGATGTGGTCTATATGGATTTCAGTAAGGCGTTTGATAAGGTTCCCCACGGTAGGCTATTGCAGAAAATACGGAAGTATGGGGTTGAAGGGGATTTCGAGCTTTGGATCAGAAATTGGCTAGCTGAAAGAAGACAGAGGGTGGTGGTTGATGGCAAATGTTCATCCTGGAGTTTAGTTACTAGTGGTGTACCGCAAGGTTCTGTTTTGGGGCCACTGCTGTTTGTCATTTTTATAAATGACCTGGAAGAGGGTGTAGAAGGGTGGGTTAGTAAATTTGCAGATGACACTAAGGTCGGTGGAGTTGTGGATAGTGCCGAAGGATGTTGTAGGGTACAGCGGGACATAGATAGGCTGCAGAGCTGGGCTGAGAGATGGCAAATGGAGTTTAATGCGGAAAAGTGCGAGGTGATTCACTTTGGAAGGAGTAACAGGAATGCAGAGTACTGGGCTAATGGGAAGATTCTTGGTAGTGTAGATGAACAGAGAGATCTTGGTGTCCAGGTGCATAAATCCCTGAAGGTTGCTACCCAGGTTAATAGGGCTGTTAAGAAGGCATATGGTGTGTTAGCTTTTATTAGTAGGGGGATCGAGTTTCGGAGCCACGAGGTCATGCTGCAGCTGTACAAAACTCTGGTGAGACTGCACCTGGAGTATTGCGTGCAGTTCTGGTCACCGCATTAGAAGAAGGATGTGGAAGCTTTGGAAAGGGTGCAGAGGAGATTTACTAGGATGTTGCCTGGTATGGAGGGAAGGTCCTACGAGGAAATGTTGAGGGACTTGAGGTTGTTTTCGTTGGAGAGAAGGAGGAGGAGAGGTGACTTAATAGAGACATATAAGATAATCAGAGGGTTAGATAGGGTGGATAGTGAGAGTCTTTTTCCTCGGATGGGGATGGCAAACACGAGGGAACATAGCTTTAAGTTGAGGGGTGATAGATATAGGACAGATGTCAGAGGTAGTTTCTTTACTCAGAGAGTAGTAGGGGCGTGGAACGCCCTGCCTGCAACAGAAGTAGACTCGCCAACTTTAAGGGCATTTAAGTGGTCATTGGATAGACATATGGATGAAAATGGAATAGTGTAGGTCAGATGGTTTCACAGGTCGGTGCAACATCGAGGGCCGAAGGGCCTGTACTGCGCTGTAATGTTCTAATTCTAATTCTAATAACAAAAACACCAAAGGCAGCAGGAAAGATTTGTAAAGAGTGGATTTGGACCTTCACAAGACTCTAAGCTCCTACTGTCACTCCTGTGTCTATTAAGAGAACAAGTTACAGTGAAAGATGTATCTGTTACTGGGTCTGATAATCCTGTTTCACTGTAAGTGAGTATGAATTGCAAAGATTATTGTTAATAACCTTCCTCTCCTCTCCCTGTCTCCCTTTCATTCCCAGAAATTCCCTGTTTACTGATCTCCTCCTCTGTCCATCTCTGTCCCAGATGTGAACTCACAGACTATCCACCAGACTCCCGCCGCTGTCTCCAGATTTCCCGGGAAAGGAGTAGAACTGATGTGCACTGTCAAGGGGAGCAGCAGTAGCATCTCCATGTACTGATACAGACAACACCCGGGGAAGGAGCCGCTGTTGATGTTTTACTCCAGTACTGCTAACTATGTGGATCCAGAGGGGACGGGGAAAGGTTTTACCGCCGAGAAAATTAATAAGTACGAGTTCAAACTGGAGTCCTCCAGCCTGCGTGAGAATCACTCGGCCGTGTATTTCTGTGCCTGGAGTCTTCACAGTGAGAGATGGAGCAGTTCAACAAAAACCCCAAAGGCAGCAGGAAACACCTGTTTCAGATAAAACCAGGCTGTGCTGCGTCCTGTTGGTTGTTTTTGGCATTGGAAAAGTGTTTTTCACAAGAAGACAGGGCGGATTTAAACAGAAAGTGAGAGGTTAGATATAGAAGCACAGGGGAATTGTGAAATAGACTTGACAGGAATGATATCGGAACAAAGATAGTTTGAACATCTTTGCTCCAGAAAGGAGAAGTCTGAAGGCTGAACATTCATAGTTCTTAGAAAGATTATGAAAGGGTTTAATGTGTGAAGTGAAGATCAGATAGCTAGGGAGATAGGTCGATAGATAGCTGGCAGGCAGACAGACACTGTTGTGTTTTATTCACCGACTGTGTTGTCTTTATCCAAAGGGACAGCAGAGGGCGGTGTAGGACCGTGATAAGTATCAGATTATTGATGATGTTTCAATAGGGACTTTGAAACTTGTCTATGAACCTCTCCTGATAATTATAGAAATACATCCCGGTTACAGTCTGGTGAACTGAACACAAGATACCGCAGATGCTGGATGGTTTAGGTTCTTGGGGCTCTGTCACTATATTGGTGCTCATTGCGTTTCTGGGTTATAAATAAATAAGGATGGAAATACTAATCAGGTCAGACAGCCTCTGTGGAGGGGGAAAAATTAACATATCAGGTCCTAGATCATTCAGCAGAACTGGAAGGATTTAGAGGTCTATCAACTTTTAAGCAGCACAAAGCCAGGGAGAGGGAGAATCGGAGGAATGCAGGAGAGATTTAATAACAAAACTAAGGCTGGTGCAAGACAAAGGGGATGTTAATGGGTCAAGTAAAGAACAAGAGATGGGTCTAGTGGAGATGGAAATGGCAGAAACACAATCATTACCAACAAACCTCTGCCCATATAAACCGGAGCAGTGGTTACGATCAGAAATTGTTTAACTCACTGTTGAGCCCAGAAAGCTGTAAAGAATCCAATTGAAAGATGAGGTGCTTTTCTTCGAGTTTCTGTTGAGCTTCACTGGAGCAGAGAAGGAGGTCGAGGACAGAGAGGTCAGGGTGGGAGTGGGAATGAGAATTAAAAGTATCCGCTAACCGGAATCTCAGGGTCACACTTGCAGCCTGAATGCAGGATGTTCCACAATGCTGTTAGCCTGTTGCTGTATTTGGTCTCTGCAGCTGGTCCCACTCCCCCTGCCCTTTCTACATAACACTGCACATTTTCCTTACACATAATTATTCAAAATTCCTTTTGAAAGCCACGATTGAATCTGCCTCCCCCGCACTCTCAGGTAGTGCATTCCAGATCCTAACCATTCACTGTGTCAAAACGTTTCCTCAGTTCACCTTTGGATCTTCTGCCAATTACCTTCAATAAATGACCTCTGGTTCTCAATCAATCCGGTGATGAAACATAGAGACAGAGAGGGTGAATCAGGGAGACGTCGTGAGGAAAAGCTCAGTGGAAATGAACGGGACAGAGGGAGACAGAGACAGAAAGATGCACACACACACAAACACACACAGATACAGAGAGAGAAAGAGAGTGAAAGAGTTGTAGACATAAAGCTGGATATATGCAAATAGAGAGAGAGAGAGAGACATTGTCAACCTACTCCACTCTGACTTGTTTACCTGGGCGTCACCATCTCTGCATCACTTCCTAATGCCCTTCCTGTTCCTCCCAATGATTTGTAAAGAGTGGGTTGGTTATTGACAACACTCATCGCTCCTGCTCTCTCCCCTTTGCTGATTCAGAGGGCAGCTTAAAGTAAATGATGTATCCGTTACTGACTCTGATCAACCTGTTTCACCGTAAGGCATTTTATTGAAACAATAATTCTACTTAACATTTCTTTAGGTGATGTTTTTATTTATTTATTTCTCTCTTTCTCTCTCCCACTGGACTGAAGTTCCCTGTTTACTGATCTCCTCCTCTCCATGTCTCTTTCCCAGATGTGAACACACAGACTATCCACCAGACTCCCGCCGCTGTCTCCAAATTTTCTGAGCAGCAGGTGAAGCTGAAATGCACCGTGCAGGGCAGCAGTAACCCTGACATGTTCTGGTACAGACAATACCCGGGGAAGGAGCCACAGTTTATGTTTTACTCCACAGGTACTGATCACATAAATCCGGAGAAGGCGGTGGACGGTTTCACCGCCGAGAGACTGACTAGCTCCCAGTTCAATCTGGAGCCCTCCAGCCTGCGGAAGAATCACACGGCAGTGTATTTCTGTACCTGGAGAGATTACAGTGACTCAGAGAGTTGGAGCAGTTCAACAAAAACCCCAAAGGCAGCAGGAAACACCTGTGGAGGGTAAAACTGCCCGAAGCCTCGAATTTCTTTTGTTTTGCAGAGCGAAAGTGTTTATGATAACAAGAAGAGATGGGTCAGAGTGGTAGTGAGAGATTAGATATACAGGTAGTAGAGAATGTGCTAAGAACAATTGACAAGGATAACACGAGATCAGAGGTTCTAACTATCAGGAAAGATCAATTATAAAACGACTTGAGTTCTTCTGCATTGACACTGAGTTTTCCTCCTCTGTAGGGTTAACAGAGGGTGCTCTAGGACCATGAATACACAATGGCCTGGCAAACATTTAATAGGAAAACAGAAAGAGGCAGAGATCATACAGCCCTCGAGCTTCATACACATTGACAGGAGAAGCACATTCATCACCTTCGAGAGGGATACACACACACTCAACGAGAGAGACAAAGAGAAGGAGACCGAGTGTGTGAGAGAGGGATAGAACAAGATTGAGAGGAAAACTGACAGCGACAGAGAGACTGAGACAGAGAGACAGAGACTGGGACAGATAGACTGAGACAAAGAGACAGAGAGACTGAGCCTGAGACAGAGAGAGACTGAGAGAGAGACTGAGAAAGAGAGATTGAGACAGAGAGGAGAAGAGAGAGGAGAGCGAGGAGGACAGAGAGGGGGAACAAGAAAGAGCGAGAGGGAAAACAAAAAACACAGAGGAAGAGACTGAGACAGAGACACTGAGACAGAGAGACAGAGAGAGAGACTGAGAGACAGAGCGAGACAGAGAGTGAGAGAGGGACAGAGAGAGAGAGCGTTAGAGAGACTGAGAGAGAGAGACTGAGAGAGAGAGACTGAGAGAGAGACTGAGAGAAAGCGACTGAGGGAAAGCGACTGAGACATAGAGACAGACAGAGGAGAGAGAGGAGGACAGAGAGGGGGAAGAAGGAAGTGCGAGAGAAAAGCAAAAAAAACACAGAGGAAGAGAGTGAGACAGATTGGGTGACAGACACACACACACACAGAATGAGACAGGGAGAGAAAGACAGTAAGCACTAAAACAGAGGGAGACAGTGAACTAAAGACAGAGCGAGTGAAAAACACACGCACACACATGCACAGCTTTGTATCCGTGCCCATTCATCTTCCAACTCATTGAATAAGAATATCCCGTGATCTCAGGATTGTAACTATCAGGAAAGAATAACAATAAAAGGACTGGGGCCGTTATAGACTGACACTGTTTATGTTTTGACCACAGGGACAGCTGAGGAAGCTCTAGGACCATGTGATGTACAATGGTTTTTGAGAAGGAGTTCACAGGAAAACTGAAACAGTGAGAGAACATACAGTCCTCCAGGTTGATATACATGACCAGGAGAAGGAAATCCACATCCTTAGAGAGACAAAGAGAGAGAGAGAGACACACACACACAGCGAGAGAGACAAACAAAGACAGAGAGAGAGACCTAATGTGTGTGTATCTGTGAGAGAGAGTCTGAAATAAACAGACTGAGACATATAGGGAGGCATAGAAGAGAGACAGAGAGGAAGAAAGGAGCATCACAAGTAAAGGACAGGGAGAGACAGAGAGAGAGAGAGAAAGTGGGACATTGGCAACCAACTCGATTCTCATTTGTTGATGTGGGAAATGAACGTCACCATCTCTGCATCACTTCCTAATGCTCTCCCTGTTCCTCCCAATGATTTGTAAAGAGTGGGTTGGTTATTGACAACACTCATCACTCCTGCTGTCTCCCCTTTGCAGATTCAGAAGGCAGCTTAAAGTAAAAGATGTATCTGTTACTGACTCTGATCACCCTGTTTCACCGTAAGGGATTTTATTGAAACAATAATTCTACTTAACATTTCTTTAGGATATGTTTTTATTTATTTCGTTCTCTCCTTCTCTCTCTTTCTCTCTCCCCACTGGACTGAATTTCCCTGTATACTGATCTCCTCCTTTCCCTGTCTCTTTCCCAGATGTGAACTCACAGACTATCCTCCAGACTCCCGCCACTGTCTCCAGATGTTCTGAGGAGCAGGTGAAGCTGAAATGCACCGTGGATGGTACCAGTAACCCTTACATGTACTGGTACAGACAATACCCGGGGAAGGAGCTGCAACTGATGTTTTACTCCCTAACTGCACAAAGGGTGGACTCAGAGGGGACGGTGGAGGGTTTCACCGCCGAGTGACCGACTGACTCCAAGTTCAACCTGGAGTCCTCCAGCCTGTGGGAGAATCACTCGGCCGTGTATTTCTGTGCCTGGAAAGACCACAGTGACTCAGAGAGATGGAGCAGTTCAACAAAAATCCCAAAGGCAGCAGGAAACACCTGTGGGGGATAAAACCGTTCGGTGCCTCTACCTGTTGTTTCCTTATGCAGAGTGAAAGTGTTTGTTACAAAAAAAAGAGTTGAGTTATGATTGTAGTGACACACTAGATTAACAGGTACTGCTGAGGGTGCAATGAATGATTAATGAGGATGTCACGAGATCTCAGAATGTAACTATCAGGAATCAATGACAATAATCTGGGTTTTTATGCACTGACCCTGTGTTTACCTTCTCCACAGGGACAGCAGAGGGGGATCCAGGACCATGGACCAGACAATGGCTTTGAGAAGGATTTAGTGAGACAACTAAGATAGCAGGAGATCATGTCGATCCAGCTTGATACACATTAGCAGGACAAGGACACCCACTCCTTTAGAGAGAGAACGAGAGTGCATGTGTGTGAAAGAGAGAGCGAGGTTCAGTGAGTGAGAGGAAAAACGACAGACAGAGTTAAAGTGACTGAGACAGAGAGGGAGACGGAGATAGAGGCAAAGACAGTGAGACAGCAAGAGACACATAATGAGAGAGAGACGGAGAGAAAGAGAGACTGTGATAAAGAGCCTGCGATGGATAGGGAGATAGATCTAGAGAGAGGCAGAGAAAGGGAAATAACTAAAGAGATAACAAGAGTATGAGAGAGGGAGAGTCAGAGAGAAGGAGAGAATGGGAGACATAACCTTAGATATATGAGGAGAGAGGGAGAGTCAGAGAGAGAAAGTGAGTGAAGATAGACTGAGATAGAGAGGGAGAGAGAGTCTAAGAAAGGAAGAGAGTGGGAGACATATCCCGAGACACATGAGGTGAGAGAGAGAGAGAGACAGAGAGGGAGTGCAAGAGAGCGGAAGGTAAACTCTGATAGAGATAGATAGATAGATAGAGAGAGAGAGAGAGAGAGAGAGAGAGAGAAGCAGATTGGCAGCCAATTCAATTCTGATTTGTTGACCTGGGGGAATGGGCGTCTCCAACATTGTATCACTTCCTAATGCTCTTCATGTTCCTCCCAATGATTTGTAAAGAGTGGATTTGGACCCTCACAAGAGTCTAAGCTCCTGATCTCACTCCTGTGTCTATTAAGAGAACAAGTTGAAGTGAAAGATGTATCAGTTACTGTGTCTGATAATCCTATTTCATTGTAAGTGAGTATGAAATACAAAGATTATCGTTAATAACCTTCCTCTCCTCTCCCTGTCTCCCTTTCATTCCCAGATGTTCCCTGTTTACTGATCTCCTCCTCTCTCCATCTCTCTCCCAGATGTGAACTCACAGACTATCCGCCAGACTCCCGCCGCTGTCTCCAGATTTCCCGGGAAAGGAGTGGAACTGAGGTGCACTGTGGAGGGGAGCCGCAGTAACTTCAACATGTACTGGTACAGACAAGAGCCGGGGAAGGAGCCGCTGTTGATGTTTTACTCCAATACTGCTAACTATGTGGATCCAGAGGGGACAGTGGATGGTTTCACCGCTGAGAGACCGAATGAGTACGAGTTCAACCTGGAGTCCTCCAGCCTGTGGGAGAATCACTCGGCCGTGTATTTCTGTGCCTGGAGTCTTCACAGTGACTCAGAGCGATGGAGCAGTTCAACAAAAACCCCAAAGGCAGCAGGAAATACCTGTTTCAGATAAAACCAGGCGGTGCTGCGTCCTGTTGGGTGTTTTTATCATTGGGAACATGTTTTTCACAAGAAGACTGGGCGGATTTAAATAGAAATTGAGTGGTTAGATATTGAAACACAGGGGAATTGTGAAATAGACTTTACAGGAATGATATCAGAACACAGAGGTTAAAGTTATCAAGAAAGTTTGAACATCGGGGGATTATTTCTCCAGAAAGGAGAAGACAAGAGTAAACTTTAAGCGGTCTAAGGGAGATTATTAAAGATTTTAATATCTGAAATGAAGATCAGATAAAAACAGAAAGACAGACAGACAGTCAGATAGACAGATAGATAGATACGGTGTGGTTTTATTTCACTGCGTTTTCTTTCTCCAAAGGGACAGCAGAGTGCGCTGTTGGACCATGATAAACATCAGAGTCTGGAACACAGTTTAAGTGACCTGGGAACACAAGGAGAACATTCATCACCTCGAAAACACTCCGCCCTTCAATGAGTTCGTGACTTATCAATAACTTTCTGTCGCTCCCTCTCTCCATCCCTCTCGCTCCATCCCTCTCTCTCCATCCCTCTCTCTCCATTCCTCTCTAACCATCCCTCTGTCTCCATCCCTCTCTCTCCATCCCACTCTCTCCATCTCTGTCGCTCCCTCTCTCTCTATTCCCCACTCTACCACTGGCTGCAAAGCTGGCGTAAAATGGTAGAATGCGAATTAACATTCCTGTCTTTTACAGGGGCAGTGACTGTCTCTCCATGTAGCTCGCTATTTCTCTACCTGTCTGACTTTCCTTCCAACTCTCTATTTCTCTACCTCTCTCGATACCAATCTATCTCTCTACCTGGTGATCTATCTCTCTGTCTCTCTATATATTCAACTCTATCTTTAGGTGATTACAGTTTGTATGAACTAATTAAACATGCTGCACTAATATAATGAATGACCATCATTTCCGGGATTTTCTATACATTGACCAGTAGATGATGTGGTTTGTCATCAATTATCTATCAAAATCTTTTATCATCTTCAATATCTGTATCACATCGACCATTAAACTTCTCTGCTCTCAGGAGAGAAACCCCCAGCTTCTCCAGTCTCTCCACAGTAATTGAACTCCCTCATCCCTGGTACCAGTCTTGTTAATCTCCCTCTAACCTTCACTACACAGAGGCGAACAACCCCCCAATGAACAGGAACTAACTCAGCTCGGAACCCTTAACCATCTGACCGCTGTTTCACACTGTTGAAAGGCGAGATCCCTCTCCAGATAACTTCATCTCTGGGACACCTGCCTCCTGACAGCGAGTTCAGAAGAGCACAAGTGTCCTTCTTGAATAATGGTACAACATTCGCTGTCCTCCAGTCCTCTGAGACCACTCCTGTGGCCAGAGAGAATTGAAAATTTGTGTCAGAGGCCCTGAAATCTCCTCCCTTGCCTCACATAACAGCCTGGGATATGTCTCATCCGGGCTGCGGTCTTATCCACTTTTAAGACTGCGAAAACAGCTAATACTCCTCCCTTTAAAAGCTAATATGTTCAAGTATATCACAACCCCCCTCCCTGATATCTACACCTACATCATCCTTCTCCATAGTGAACATAGTGAAATATGCCGTTCTTACACGGTCTGGCCTATATGTGCCTCCAGACCAACAGCAATGTTGTTGACTATTAACTGCCCAGCAGGTATTCCCGAAGATGGTTCACCACCACCAACTCAAGGGCAATAAGGGATGGGCACACTCTCCGGGTACAGAGGGTTGTTTCCCTGAATTCTACTCTATCAAATCCCTTTCTGAAATGTGAACACCTCTATTCAATCTCCCCCTATCCTCCTGTGTTGTATCATTCAACAACATTGCTACACAATGTAATGGGGTGGAGCAGAGTGTGCAGTAAGTGACTGCCAATCACAATGACAACCGGATGCTGGGTATTTAATTGGATACAATATAGAAACCGCCTGCAAGTGCGTTGTTGAAAACTCCACACGTTCACACATCGAGTTAGTATCGAATGAAGAAATCATGTTGCATGAAGTTCTCAGTCTAATCTTGATGGCTGCACTCTTCCCACGTAAGTCAAAGTCAGAAACTGTGTCGAATAATGTATTGTAATGTCAGCGGTGATTCTGTTCCATAACACTGCTGTGTCAGAGTCTCACTCCAGAACACTTGAGCTAAAAGTCAAAACTAACACCCCAGGTGTCAGGGCTGAGGGAGTGCTGGACTGTCGCAGAGGCAGTACTGCGGGTGTGCTGCACTGTCGCAGAGGCAGTACTGAGGGTGTGCTGCACTGTCGCAGAGGCAGTACTGAGGGAGTGCAGCACTGTCACAGAGGCAGTACTGAGGGAGTGCAGCACTGTCGCAGAGGCAGTACTGAGGGAGTGCCGCACTGTTGCAGAGGCAGTACTGAAGGAGTGCTGCACTGTCGCTGAGGCAGTACTGAGGGAGTAACTACATTGGTTGCAAAGCCCTTTCTGATGCCCTAAGGTCCTGAACGGCGATATATTAATGTAAGCCCTCTCTTTCTTGTAATGCAGCCCCTGCTCCAGTCCATTATTGACTGAAATAATAATTTAATCGATGTTCCGTCCCACAGGAATACTCGCCTCCAATGTGGAACAGACACCCTCTATCCTATCGCTTTCCGCAGGAGAGTCGACAACACTCAGATGCACGCTGAAGAATACTGGCTATCCTACATGGTCCTGGTACAGACAACAGCCAGACAGGGCACTGGAAGCTCTGTTCAATTCTGCTGGAACAGGGTCTGTCACCAATTACACGTCCGAGTCATTTAAGGCAGACAGACCCAGCAATACACTGTTTACTTTGGCACTGAGAGACGCCGCTCCATCTCACACCGCTGTCTATTTCTGCGCTTGTAGTATCGCACAGTGTTTGAGAAAGCGGATCCTCAGCTGCAAAAACCTGCAGCGGATGAACGGGAGTTCAGTGCTCATCTTCAACTGGCAGGGGGCAGCAGTAGATTGAAGCTTATTGTTCATATCTATCTGTCCACCTGATTGTTTATCTCTCTGTCTCTCTATCTATCTATCTCTTTACCTGGTTATCTATCTCTCTGTCTCTCTATCTATCTAACTCTATCTTTAGGTAATTACAGTTTGTTTGAACTAATTAAACATACTGCAGTAATGTAATGAATGACCATCTTTTCATAGATTTTCTATATATTGACCAGTAGAAGATGTGATTTCTCATCAATTATCTATCAAAATCCTCTGTGATCTTCAATATCTGTATCACATCTAATTAACCTTCTCTGCTCTAAGGGCAGAAACCCCCAGCTTCTCCAGTCTCTCCACAGTAACTGAAGTCCCTCATCCCTGATACCAGTCTGGTTAATCTCCCTCTAACCTTCACAAAACAGAGGCGAACAACCCCCCAATGCACAGGAACTAACTCAGCACAGAACCATTAACCATCTGAGCGCTGTTTCACACTGTTCAAAGGCGAAACCCCTCTCCAGATAACTTCATCTCTGGGACACCTGCCTCCTGACAGCGAGTTCAGAAGCTGCTGAAAACTCTTTACCCACTTTCACCTCAGACTCGAGTCACATTTAATGTGTTCTTCAAAGCAGCCAGCAGTTCAGACCAGTGAACAATTTAACCATTTAACTCCCATTCACCACAGAGGTTCGGCAGCAGGGCAGTAATGTTACTGGGCTAGTAATCCAGAGGCCTGGACTGATGATCCCCAGACTTGAGTTCAATTCCCACCGGGGCAGAAATGCAATTTAAATTCAATTAATTAAATAAATAAAAAATTGTCATGGAAAGTATGAGTAATCCTGAACATGGAGTGTCTTAAAAACCCAACGTCTTCATTGATGACCTTCAGGGAAGGAAATCCGCCATTCCTACCCGGTCTGGCCTATATGTGACTGCAGACCCACAGCAATGTGGTTGACTGTTAACTGCGCCCTGATATGGCCCAGCAGGTATTCCCGAAGATGGTTCACCATCACCTTCTCAGGGGCAATAAGGGATGGGCACACTCTCTGGGTATAGAGGGTTGCTTCCCTGAATTCTACTCTATCAAATCCCTTTCTGAAATGTGAACACCTCTATTCAATCTCCCCCTATCCTCCTGTGTTGTATCATTCAACAACATTGCTATGTAAAGTAATGGGGAGGAGCAGAGTGTCGCAGTAAGTGACTGCCAATCACAATGACAACCGGATGCTGGGTATTTAATTGGATACAATATAGAAACCGCCTGCAAGTGTGTTGTTGAAAACTCCACACGTTCACACATCGAGTTAGTATCGAATGAAGAAATCATGTTGCACGAAGTTCTCTGTCTAATCTTGATGCCTGCCCTGTTCCCACGTAAGTCAAAGTCAGAAACAGAGTCGAATAATGTATTGTAATGTTAGGGGTGATTCTGTCCGGAACACTCCTGTGTCTGAGTCTCACTCCAGAACATTTGAGCTCAATGTCAAGGCTGACAAACCACGTGTCAGGACTGAGGGAGTGCTGCACTGTCGCAGAGGCAGTACTGAGGGAGTGCTGCACTTTCACAGAAGCAGTACTGAGGGAGTGCTGCACTGTCACAGAGGCAGTACTGAGGGAGTGCTGCACTGTCGCAGAGGCAGTACAGAGTGAGTTCTGCACTGTCGCAGAGGCAGTACTGAGGGACTGCTGCACTGTCGCAGAGGCAGTACTGAGGGACTGCTGCACTGTCGAATAGGCAGTACTGATGGAGTAACTGCATTTGTTGCAAAGCACTTTCTGATGTCCGGAGGTCCTGAACGGCGCTATATTAATGTAAGCCCTTTCTTTCTTGCAATGCAGCCCCTGCTCCAATCCATTATTGACTGAAATAATAATCTAATCGATGTTCCATTCCACAGGAATACTCTCCTCCTATGTGGAACAGTCACCCTCGATCCTATCGATTGCAGCAGGAGGGTCGACAACACTCAGATGCACGCTGACCAATACTGCCAATTCCTATATGTACTGGTACAGACAACAACCAGACAGGGCACTGGAAGCTCTGTTCTATTCTGCTACAGAAGGGTCTGTTACCAATTACACGTCCGAGTCACTTAAGGCAGTCAGAGCCAGCGATACGCTGTTTACTTTGGCACTGAGAGACGCCGCTCCATCTCACACCGCTGTTTATTTCTGCGCTTGTAGTATTGCACAGTGTTTGAGAAAGCGGATACTCAGCTGCAAAAACCTGCAGCGGATGAACAGGAGTTCAGTGCTCATCTTCCACCGGCAGGGGGCAGCAGCAGATTGTATCTCAATGCTCATTTTCCACCAGCAGGGGGCAGCAGTAGATTGAATCTCAGTTATCATCTTCCAACGGCAGAGGGGCAGCAGTAGATTGAATCTCAGTTATCATCTTCCACCGGCAGGGGGCAGCAGTAGATTGAATCTCAGTGCTCATCATCCACTGGCAGGGGGCAGCAGTAGATTGAATCTCAGTGCTCATCTTCCCCCTGCAGGGGGCAGCAGTGGATTGAATCTCAGTGCTCAACTTCCACCGGCAGGAGGCAGCAGTAGATTGAATCTCAGTGCTCATCCTCCACCGGCAGGGAGCAGCAGTTGATTGAATCTCAGTGCTCATCTTCCACCGGCAGGGGGCAGTAGTAGATTGAATCTCAGTGCTCATCTTCCACCGGCAGGGGGCAGCAGTAGATTGAATCTCAGTGCTCATCTTCCACCGGCAGGGGGCAGCAGTAGACTGACTGCTCATTTTCTGCAACCAGTTCATGGAATCATCTTGGATAACAGAACAGAAGGAGACCATTCGGCCCATCTCCCCCGTACTGGCTTATTTGAAAGAACTGTCCAGTTTATGCTCTTCCCCCCTGCTACTTCCCCATAGCCATGCACATTGATTCCATTCACGTGTGCAATCCATTGCCTTTTGAATGTTCATGTTCAAGGTGCTTCCAACACCCTTTCAGACAGTGCTAGCCACATCATAACAACTCGCTGCTTAAACAAATCATCACATCTCCCCCCTCCCCCCACTTATTCATCTGCCAGTTACATTTAATCAATGTCTCCTGGTTGCCTTCTGCCGAAAGAAGCAGCTTCTGTTCATTTATAGTTTTAAAATAATTATTTATTGAGATGTGAGCATCGCTGACCAGTCCAACATTTGCTATCCATCCCAAATTGCCCTTGAGAAGGTGGTGGTGAGCTGCCTTCTTGAACCACTGCAGTCCATGTGGGGTAGGTCCACCCACGGTCCTGTTAGGAATGGAGTTCCAGGATTTTGACCCAGCGACAGTGAAGGAACGGCGATATAGTTCCAAGTCAGGATGGCATGTGGCTTGAAGGAGAACCTGCAGTTGGTGATGTTCCCGTGCATCTGCTGTCCTTGTCCTTCTAGGTGTTGGAGGTCGTGGTTTTGGAAGGTGTTGTCGAAGGAGCCTTGGTGCATTGCTGCAGTGCATTTTCTATATAGTACACACTGCTGCCACTGTGCGTCGGTGGTGGAGGGGTGAAAGTTTGTGAATGGGGTGCCAATCAAGCGGGCTGTTTTGTCCTGGATGGTATCGAGCTTCTTCAGTGTTGTTGGAGCCACACTCTAGTGGAGAGTATTCCAACACACTCCTGACTTGTACCTTATAGATGGTGGACAGGCTTTGGGGAGTCAGGAGGTGAGGTACTCAAGACTCAACGTGCGCTGCCTGAGTGGGTAGAACTGTCCTCTCTGAGTTAGAAGGACCCACTCCACAGACTGGAGCCAAGAAAAAGGCTGACACATTAGTGCCAAAAAACTGCAGGTAAGTCAAAACAAATCCACCGAGCAAAAATGTCGTACCGAAATGCATGTTTCATACTATTTTCCCTGATTAAGCAGAATTAACGCACACAATTTTGAATGCAACACAAACGCAACAAATTGATGCTAAACCCTTTATAAAAAGCCTGTTTTGGCTTCAACCGGTGTGCTACGTCCACTTCTGTACATGACATTGTTGGGAGGATGCAGAGGGTGCAAAGGAGATTTACAAGGAGGTGACCGGGCGTGAGGGATTTCAGCTATGTGGAGGTGTGGGAGAAGCTGTTCATTGTAACACACAAGGTTCCAAAAAGTCCCAGAACCCTATCCAGAAGGTTTGGGGTGCGATGCTGGACCACACCACTGCTCATTCAATCCACACACATTGGAATGTTTCCCATTCCATCCATGGTCTCCTCACTTCATGTCAAGTGCATCTATGGAATAGTTAACTTGTCACCCCACTCCTGGTCTAACCTTTAACATTTCCATTGTTACCGAGTCCTGATGGATATTTAAGAAAGAAAGTGAACATTTACTCTTGTAACATCTCAGCTTTTCTGAAATGACCCTCCCAGCAATGCACACATCCCATCACTGAATACATTCAGATACAATTGGAAGAGAACAAGCTTGATAATGATGGTGGAGTGAGCATCTTTTCATGGTTATGAGGCTGCTGAGGGTGAGGCTGACACAGATGCTGGCGGTCGGGAGGAGGGTGACAATGTGGCCTCAGATGGTAATGATGAGTGTGAGGATGGTGTCAGGATGAATGTGGTTATGATCAGGGGAGTATTGAAGGTATTGATGATCCCAACACACCCGCTCATTTAATCACCTCTCCACCACAGAAGATAGTTTAAATCACATTTGCTCCCTTCCCTTCTGCAACTATCAAAGACATGAAACAGAACTGCAGGCCCAGAAACCGATGAGCTGAGGGTCAAACATTGGTCCCTCCCCAGAAATGACGAGTCCTCGGTGAGCCCATGAGCAAAGAAAGAAAGCTTGGCTCCGCATAGGCAAGTGTTGAAGATGATGGAGACGGAAGCTATAAATTCCAGTCAGTACCCAGAACTTTGGGGTACTCGACAATACAAGTGCTCAGTCATTTCATATAAAACCACACGGATCCTTCACCCTCCAGAGATGGCTGTGTCTCAGCTCTGGGTTGTGTTGTTGGTGTTAACGGGTAAGGAGGTGCCTGAACTGTGAGGTTACAATGATGTACATGTGTCTCTGCTTCTCAGTCTCTGGCTGTCTTTGTCTCTCTCCTTCTCCCTCCATATTTCGTTCTCTGTCTCTCATCTCTCTCTCTCTGCCTCTCTGCCTCTAACTGGTCCCCACCGCTCTCTCTATCTCTGTCTGTCTGCCCACTTCTACCTCTTCTTGTTGGTAACGATATGGACATTGTCCCTGGGTTTATCTCTCTATTTCTCTCTCTCTCTCTCTCCCTCTCTGTTTTACAGATGTGGGGGCTGTGTTGATCCAACAGACTCCCGCTTCCATATCCCATTCCCCAGGCTCTCCAGTCAGGATCCAATGTATTTACACAGAAGCAACAGCAGGCTCCTATTTCTACTGGTACCGATGGCATCTGGACCGTGAGCCTCAGGACCTTTTCTATTCCAGCTACGCCGGAACGGTCAACCCCTCAGGTGAGGTGGACGGTTTCACCGCCAGGAGACCCGAAAACACCCATTTTTACCTGGAGTCCTCCAGCCTGTGGGTGAATCAATCAGCCGTGTATTACTGTGCCTGGAGTCAGCACAGTGATTCAGAAAGGCGCCGGAGTTCAGCAAAAACTCTAGACATTGTCAGAGCTCACTTGTGGGAGATAGACCTGTCTATCTGGGGTGTCATTCTAACACTCTGACGATCTGTCAGTTTCTATGTCTACTGTTGAATGAACTGGCTCTTTGACAGAGTTGTCTGACCAGTTCCCATTCACTGACCAGTTCTCCATTACATTAAGAAATCTCCCCTTCATCTACTTCTCCAATTGACATCTGGAAGTTACGATTGGATGGTCTTCCACCGCCCTTTCAGTCAGTGTCCTCCACATGATAACAATTCACGGAGGAGAAAGATTCCACTCATCTCCCACTCTGGTTCCTTTCCCAATTACCTTCAATTTTTGGTCCCTGGTTTATCGACCCTCCTGACAGTAGATACGACCCTCTGGATACAGTTTCTCTATCAAGACACTTCTGACAACATCTTTAAAATCTCCCCTTACCCTCATTACTCTAATGGACACAAGTCTATACAAATAGGAAATGGTTGATCTTGGAACCTTTAATCATGTCTCTGATGATTCATACAGTGCAAAGGCGAGAAACCTCTCCAGATCCGTCTCTGACTGGAACACCTGCCTCCAGACGGCGGCTTCAGCATCTGTTCAAAACTGTTAACCCACTTGTCTCTCAGTCTCTCGGTGTCTTTTGAAGAATTTTCACAATGACTGGAGTTCAGTGTGGTGAAGAAGTTAACCCTTTAGCTCCCGTTTAGTACAAGTGGGGGAAGGGGGGGGCGGGAGGTGTGGGTGGGGAATGAAACTGTCTTGGCCCTGAAACAAGGCAGCAGGTTGATGGGTCTTATTGGATCATAGAATAATGCAGGACAAATCCAGGCCATTCAGCCCATCGATCCTGGCCTGGCTGTTCGAAAGAGCGACCTCCTCCCATCTCTCTTCATCCTACCCTATCAACAGATTCTCCTATTCCTTTCTCACTCATGTATTTATTGAGCTCCCCCCTTAACAGTATTGTCTCTATTCGACCTCAACCCATTCCAGTTGGTCGCGAATTCCACATTCTGACCGCTCCCTGGGTTAAAGAACCTCCTTCTGAATTCCCAATTGGATTTATTAAGGACAACCTTACATTTATGATCCCTCGTTTTCATCTTCCCTGTCCAATTACTCCCACTCCCTGTTCTTTCTGAATATCCCTGCACTTGATCTTGCAGCTTGTCTGCCTCCTTCCCGACAGTACAACAGTACTGCACTTCAAAATGTATTTGACTGGTTGCGGCTTGAGTGAAGCAGAGAGCTGTCTGGCCGAATGGCGCGGAAGAGTGCATTAACTTCCATCTGGTTCTATGCCACAAGCGCAAACGGGAGTCGAGTAGGATGACAAAGCCAATGACTGATACAATTTTAGAGTCTGAGACTGAAACGCCTGCAGAATCGGTGCTTGCAGTTGCACGTGAAGCCACTAGGTGCCAGTGTTACTCTAGTGTCGCCGCTGCCCAGAACATGCTCAGACAGAGTGAGCTTTACCCACAGCAGCTCAACAGGTCAACTTGGCTGCTTCTGAAATGTTTCACTTCTCAACTATTTCACACAAAATATTCTGGCAATGTCAAACAAATCAATGATTTGATATCAGGTAGATGATCTTTAAATCTGATCCTTTTGGGGTCATTAAGTGACATTAATATCAGTCCAACCTTGAAATAGTTGCAGCCAGATGCCAGTTTGTAGATTTCCAGTTTCTATTTTACAATTACATAGTCCCAGGTGTTTGTAGGAAACTAGGAGAGAGCCTGAATGTCCATCCTGACTTTAGCACAACTCCCACATGTATCGTGCCAAGTGTAAAGTAACATTTGCCCCCCATGTTCCCTGTTTCCTGGTGGAAAACGGGAGATCTGGTGCTCACTTCATGTGATCAAGTGAGGGACAGTTTTCAGAACAGAAGGCTTCACAATGACATGTTGTGATATCCTCACACCGCTGGTGGAGGTGCTGTATTAATCAGGTCTGTTCTTTGAGGAGGTGAAACTCAGTATGTTGAGGTTTTAACAGCGGGTTTGCTTTTGCAGAATGGTGCAAAATAATAAATTAACCCGGAAGCTGGAGAGAGTTCACCTTCTTAGGCAGTTCCCCCTGGATTGAGGATGACTTGCTTCCACTCCGGTTCAATGGGTTCTGAGATGGCTGATGAGTCCAGTGTATGATCTGCAGACTCTGTCACATGATGGGCAGGTGGTGCTTTGAGGATCAGGCAGGTGAGTAGTTTGCAGGTTTGTGCGCTCCCTCCGATGCCTCGGCCTTACCTCTGCATGTTCCTTAAGTTCCTCGAGGTGTCCAATGCCTTCCCGTATGTCCTTTCTCCAACTGGGACGTTCAGGAGCCATGTTCTCCCAGGAGTCAATGCGGATGTTTCATCTCTCCAGGGATGCTGTGAGGACATCTCTAAAACGTTTCCGCTGTCCTCCTGGGAGTCTCCTGACACGGCTAAGTTCTGAGTAGAACTGCTTCTTTGGGGAGTCTGGTGGCAGGAATGTGAATGACATGTCCTAGCCAGTGGAGCTGGTTTTGGGTGACTCGAACCCTGACACTAGACAGATTGGTTTGGGAGAGGACGATGCTGTTGGACTACCTGTTTTGCCACTGGATTTGGAGGTTAATGCGGAGGCACCTCTGGTGTTACTTCTCCTGTGCTTTGAAGTGTCGACTGTAGGTTCTCCAAGGTAAGGTCAATGTGGAGGTGCATTTATTTACAGTGACTGACAGGACAAAGCAGTTCAGAGTTATCCACTGTCTAGACAAAGAACCACATACAGACTGACCTCAAACTCACGTAATTTTTCCACCAACTCAAAGAGCAGGGCCTCATCCACAGTTTTATCTTCATGTACCTGGGTTCCAAAATTGGAATTTGCACATGTTTGGCCTCCAACCTCCTTGGTTCAAACACACTGGGTGCACTGTCAACATTTCAGGACTCCTCATTCCTTGGTTAGACTTCATTTGGAGAACTGTGCACTGTTCCATTCTCATTATACATTGGTTAGATCAAAACTGGAGCACTGTGCACAGTTCTGGCGTCTATATACATTGGTTAGACCACATTTAGATCACGGTATAATTATACATAACAGTAGAGATCGAACAGGCAGGGGTCCTTCTCTAGAAATGAGGGGTGCCCAGATAAGAAGTCTTTAATATTATTAATAGGTTTGATAGGATAGTCGTAGAGAAGATATTTTCACTTGAGGCCCAAGACCAGAACTATAAGGTATAAAATACTCAGTACAAATCCAGACGTGAATTCAGGACAAACTTCATTACCCAGAGATTGGTGAGAATGGGGAACGAACCACCATAGGCAGTGGTGGAGGCAAATAGTATTCAGTGGGATACTAGTAGACATACGAGGCAGAAAGGACTGACAGGAGATGCTGAGAGGTTGAGATAAAGAGGGATGAAAGGATGTATCTGTGGAACATCAACACCTGTATAGATCCGTTCACCTGATGCTGTGTTCTATATTGTCTGCAATTCTATATAGTCAACGTCAGTATCTGAAAGAGGGGAGAAAGTTGGAAAGCCGATCTGGAACTTCCCAAGGAGTTCTACAGCCAATGAAGTGCTTCTGTTGAATTTCAGGCATGTTGGTCTTTATTGCAAGGGGGATGGGAGTACAAGAATAAGGAAGTCGTATTACACTTGTATTGGGTCTTGGTGAGAACACACCTGGAGTACTAGGTGCACATATTTGGAGAGAGCTCCGAATGATCGGGCTGCAGATGTCAATGACACAGAACTGCAGTTCCAGAAAGCGATTACCAGGAGTCTAACATTGGTCCCTCCCCGGAAATGAAAGAAAACTGGGTCCCGCCTATCCGAATGATAAAGTGATGGAGAAGGAAGCTGTGAATTTCAGTCAGTGCCCAGAACTTTGAGATACTCGACAATAAAAGTGCTCAGTCATTTCATATAAAACCACACGGATCCTTCACCCTCCAGAGATGTCTTTGTCTCAGCTCTGGGTTGTGTTGTTGGTGTTAACGGGTAAGGAGGTGTCTGAACTGTGAGGTGACAATGATGTACATGTGTCTCTGCTTCTCAGTCTCTGTCTGTCTTTGTCTCTCTCCTTCTCCCTCTATAATTCTTTCTCTGTCTCTCATTCTCTCTCTATCTCTCTCTCTGCCTTTATCTCTGCCTCCAACTGGTCCCCACCTCTCTCTTTATCTCTCTGTCTGCCCGCCTCTACCTCTTCTTGTTGATATCTTTATTGACATTGTCCTTGGGTTTATCTCCCTCGTTCCCTCTCTGTTTTACAGAAGTGGGGGCCGTGTTGATCCAACAGACTCCTGCTTCCATATCCCATTCCCCAGGATCTCCAGTCAGGATCCAGTGTATTTACACTGAAGCAACTGCTACGTCCTATTTCTACTGGTACCGGTGGCATCCGGACCGTGAGCCCGAGAATCTTTTCTATTCCTACCCCGCCGGAACGGTCAACCCCTCCGGTGAGGTGGACGGTTTCACCGCTAGGATACCCGACAACACCCATTTTTACCTGGAGTCCTCCAGCCTGTTGGCGAATCAATCAGCCGTGTATTACTGTGCCTGGAGTCAGCACAGTGACTCAGAAAGGCGCCGGAGTTCAGCAAAAACTCTAAACATTGACAGAACTCACTTATGGGAGATAGACCTGTCTATCTGGGGTGTTATTCTATCACTCTGACTATCTGTCAGTTTCTATGTCTGCTGTTGAATGAACTGGCTCTTTGACAGAGTTGTCTAACTAGTTCCCATTCACTGACTAGTTCTCCATTGCACTAATAAATCTCCCCTTCATCTACTTCTCCAATTGACATCTGGAAGTTACTATTGGATGGTCTTCCACCGCCCTTTCAGTCAGTGCCCTCCACATGATAACAATTCACTGAGGAGAAAGATTCCACTCATCTCCCACTCTGGTTCCTTTCCCAATTACCTTCAATTCTTGGTTCCTGGTTTATCGACCCTCCTGACAGTAGATACAACCATCTGGATACAGTTTCTCTATCAAGACACTTCTGACCACATCTTTCAAATCTCCCCTTACCCTCATTACTCTAATGGACACAAGTCCATACAAATAGGAAATGGTTGATCTTGGAACCTTTAATCATGTCTCTGATGATTCATACAGTGCAAAGGCGAAACACCTCTCCAGATCCGTCTCTGACTGGAACACCTGCCTCCAGACGGCGGCTTCAGCATCTGTTCAAAACTGTTAACCCATTTGTCTCTCAGTCTCTCGGGGTCTTTTGAAGAATTTTCACAGTGACTGGAGTTCAGTGCGGTGAAGAACTTAACCCTTTAACTCCCGTTTAGCACAAGGGGGGAAATGAAACTGAAACAAGGCAGCAGGTTGACGGGTCTTATTGGATCATAGAATCATGCAGGATAGATCCAGGCCATTCAGCCCAACGATCCTGGCCTGGCTGTTCGAAAGAGCGACCTCCTCCCATCTCTCTCTATCTTGCACCATCAGCAGATTCTTCTATTCCTTTCTCACTCATGTATTTAATCAGCTCCCCCCTTAACTGCATCGTCTCTATTCGATCTCAACCCATTCCATTTGGTCGCCAATTCTACATTCTCAACGTTCCCTGGGTTAAAGAACCTCCTCCTGAATTCCGAATTGGATTTATTAAGGACTACCTTACATTTATGATCCCTGGTTTTCACCCTCCCTGTCCAATTACTCCCACTCCCTTTTCTTTATGAATAACGCTGCACTTGATCTTGCAGCTTGTCTGCCTCCTTACCGACATGACAACAGTGCACTTCAATATGTATTTGACTGGCTGAGGCTTGAGTGAAGCAGGGAGCTGTCAGGCCGAATGGCGCGGATCTGTGCACTAACTTCCATCTAGTTCTGTGCCACAAGCGCCAAAACGAGTCGAGTAGGAGAAGATAACTAATGACTGAAACAGGTTCAGGGTCTGACACTGAAACGCCTGCAGAATCGGTGCTTGCAGTTGCAGCTGGAGCCACTAGGTGCCAGTGTTACTCCACTGCAGCCGCTGCCGAGAACATGCTCAGACAGAGTGAGCTTTCCCCACAGCAGCTCCACAGGTCAACTTGGCTGCTTCTGAAATTTTTCACTTCTCACCTATTTCACACAATATATTCCGGCAATGCGAAAAAAAAACTCAATGATTTGATATCCCGTAGATGAGCCTTTAATATGATTGTTTAGGGGGCATTAAGTGACATTTATATCATTCCAACCTTGAAATATTTGCACCCAGATGCCAGTTTGTAGATTTCCAGGTTCTATTTTGCAATTACATTGGCCCAGGTGTTTGTAGGAAACTAGGAGAGAGCCTGAATTTCCATCGTGACTTTAGCACAACTCCCACATCTATCGTGCCAAGTCTAAAGTAACATTCCCCCCGCCCCCCACTCCCGTGCTCCCTGTTTCCAGGTGGAATAACGGGAGATCTGGTGCTCACTTCATGTGATCAAGTGAGAGACAGTTTTCAGAACAGAAGGCTTCACACTGACATGTTGTGATATCCTCACTGCGCTGGTGGAGGGGCTGTATTAATCAGGTCTGTTCATTGAGGAGGTGAAACTCAGTATGTTGAGGTTTTCAGAGCGGGTTTGGACGGATGATTTCCTTCCCGAAAAGACATGAGTGAGCCAGCTGGGTGTCAGGACACCTTAACTGAGACTAGTTTTCAATTGCAGATTTTCTGATGAAATAATTGCATTTATTCATTAATTGAATTTAAATTCCACCATCTGACCTGGTGGGATTCTAACGCATGTCCCCTGGAGATTCACCCCCGCCTCTGGTACACCAGCTCAGTGACATGACAACTACACCACCATCTGCCCCAGGCTAGTCTGGAACGTGGGGCCATCGGGCCGAATAGCCTGAATCTGTGCTGCAATTTCCTTCTAATTCGATGTCACTAGCGTCACCAGCTGAAGCAATGGATAAAAAATGGGAAGACGGAGCAATTTCAAAGCATGTCTTCATAATGCCTATTTTATCAATTGCACTTTGCAAATCTCAGGTGCCTGTAGTTACACATTACAGCCACCAGATGGGGATGGAGCTCCACCGCAGCCTGAGTCCCACTTGCTTCTGGAGAGACTGAGCGAGCAATGCAGCAGTGACTTGACCCATCCACCTAATAGTCAATTCCACTAACTCTGAAACAGATTAAAATCATAACCATTCCACACAAAATAGACAATTGGATTTCCCCAAGTCTGCTCGTTCATAGTGACTGGTTTGACCAACACTTGTGATATACTAAAACAGATGATCTGAAGGAAGTAAAGAGGGGAAGCAAAGTCAGAAAACAGTGAAAGAAAAATGGAGAAGGAGGAATTTTATATAAAGAAGCACATATTCAGGGATGTGCACATCACTGACAAGGTCAGAATTCATTACCTATGCCGAATTGCCCTGAACTGAATGACTTGCTAGCCCATCTCAGAGGCAGTTAACAGTGAACTACATTGCTATCAGGTGATTCATTTTGGCAGAAGGGAGACAGAGAGGAAATACAGACTTAATGACACAGGCCTGAAGAGTGTTCAAGGACAGAGGGACCTGGGGGTTAATGTGCATAGATCTTTGAAGGTGGCAGGACATATGGAGAGAGAGGTTCACAAAGCTTATGGGATCTCGAGATTTATAAATAGAGGTGTAGAGTTCAAAAGCAGAGAGATTGAGCGAAACATTTATAAGGCTCTTGTTCGGCCCCAACTTGAGTATTGAGTCCAGTTCTGGTCACTACACTTGAGGAACGTTGTAGGGTCCTTGAGAGGGTGTAAAGGAGATGGATTGGGATGGTTCCAGGGATGAGAGATTTTAGCTACATGATTCGGTTGTTGAAGCTGGGGTTGTTCTCCTTGGAGCAAAGGAAATTGAGGGGAGATTTGATAGAAGTGTACAAAATGAAGAGAGGTTTAGGTAAAGTAGACAATGAAAAGCTGTTCCCATGAGCTGATGGGTACAAGGGCTCGGGGACACAGATGTACGGTTTTGGGCAAGAGATACAGGGGCGAGGTGAGGAATATCTTGTTTACGCAGTGAGGTGTAATGACCTGGAACTCACTGCCTACCAGGGTGGTGGAATCAGAGAGAATGAATGATTTCAATATGAAAATAGACAGGAACTTGGAGAGAAATAAACTTGCTTGAGGAATGGGACAAACTGGATTGCTGTACAGAGAGCCCGCATGGACTCGAAGGGCCGAACAGGCTCCTTCTCTGCTGTTCTGCCCCCGTACCCCGCCCCCAACAAGAGGAAGCAGTTTATCTCTATCTACCCTGTCAACCCATTCAATCGTTTTAAACACCTCAGTCAGATCACCGTTTAATCTTCTCTACCTGAGGGAATAAAGAACAAGCAATGTAAACATGTTGGGTGTTGCATTTCCTTCACACTTGATTGACTGATCAAAGATATTTTCAGATTCTCCGACCACAGGAAATCGATCATAGAATCAGAGACTGGTTACAGTATAGAAGGTGGCCATTCGGCCCATCGAGTCCATGCCAGCTCTCTGCAAGATCAACCCAGCTAGTGCAACTCCTCCTATCTCCCCTGTTCATTCAAATTGTCCCCTTAACCACCTGTAAGTTCCTCTGCACTGTTTCCTTTGCATGCTGTTGTGGAAGGACTTTGTCAGCACAATACAGCAACAGAATCGCATTGTACAGAGAGACACAGAGACAGGAAAGGCACCGTCAGGATGTGTGGTTATCAGAGTGCAGCTGTAAATGTTTCAACATGTTCACGGATGCAGCAAGAAAGAGAAACAGCCTGTTCTGTGGGTTTACCCTACACACATTTGTATTTTTCCACTCCTAGGGCTGAGGCAAAACAGTAGGTTAAAGGGTAAGGTAGCAAAGTGTTATGTTACTGGGCTAGTAATATAAGGGCCTGGGCTAATATCCTGGAGATGTGAATTCAAATCCCAGCATGCTAGATTATTTCTATTCCCTTCATTAGATAAAGCTGGAATTGATGAAAAGCTGCTCTCAGTCACGGTGAACATTAACCTACTGTCTTGGACTAAAACCTCATCTGTCACAGAGAGAAGGATAACTGCCATCCTTATCCGGTCTGGCTGAAGAGGTGACTCCAGTCCCACAACAATATGGTTGATTCTTAAAGGGCCCTCTGAATTGGCCGGGCAAGACAGTCGCTCGTACAAAAGCTGTGATGGGCACAGACAGCAATGGGGGTGGGCTCATCGCCGCCTTCTCAAGGGCAGTGAGGTGGTGGGCACTGAATGCTGCACATCAGAGGCACAACCACATCCTGTGACTGAAAGCAGGTAGAGAGATTCAGAAAGAAAATAGAATAGAGGCCTCAACACGGGTGTTTTTACACTGCGTGGCCATTCCCCACTCCCAGACACATCATCTGGCCTGTTTCAATCTTTCCCCTCACTGCTCCGTTGCTAACCCCAGCCTCCTCCATTCACGCGATACATGCACAGTCACTTGGGGGAGCTGCCATCCAGCATCCCTCATTAACATTCCCCAGTAACCCTCCATCCTAAACTCCCACAAAATGCTCATGTGCCTGCTGTGTTATTTCTACCAGCTTCACCAATCCCTTTCCACTCTCAATATGTTGAGGGTTTCCTCCTGCTGAGGTTGTTGTAGAATTTTTTGGTGTTTTTCTCAGACTGAAATTGTTGTTTTATTTGTTGGTGCCTTCTTCTGATTGAAGTTGTTGTTGAAATTGTTGCTGTTTTTCACCTGTTGAGGTTGTTGTTGAATTTGTTGGTGTTTATCTCCTGCTGAAGTTGTTGTTCAATTTGTTGCTGTTTTTCACCTGCTGAAGTTGTTGCTGCATTTGATGGTGTTTTTCACCTGTTGAGGTTGTTGTTGAATTTTGTGGTGACTTTTCCTGCTGAAGTTGTTGCTGCGTTTGTTGGTGTTTTTCATATGTTGAGGTTGTTGTTGAATTTGTTGGTGTTTTTCTCCTGCTGAAATTGTTGATTTTGTTTCCTGCTAATGTCGTTGAATTTATTGGTGTTTTTCACCTGCTGAGGTTTCTGTTGAATTAGTTGGTGTTTATCACCTGTTGAAGTTGTTGTTGAATGTTCTGGTGCTTTTTCCTGCTGAGGTTGTTGTTGAGTTTGTTGGTGTTTTTCACCTGGTGAGGTTGTTGTTGAGTTTGTTGGTGTTTTTCTCCTGTTGAAATTGTTGTTGAAATTGTTGATTTATTTTCCTGCTAATGTTGTTGAATTTATTGGTGTTTTTCACCTGCTGAGGCTTTTGTTGATTTTTTTGGTGTTTTTCTCATGAGCTGATGGTACAAGGACGAGGGGACATAGGTTCTTTTGCCCATGATTTCAAATCTGTGCCCCTCTGGTTACCGACCCTCCTGTCACTGCAAACAGTGTCTCATTACTTACCCTATCAAAACCCCTCATGGTTCTGAACACCTCTATTGAATCTCCTCTTCACCTTCTCTGTGAAGAGGAAGACAGTCCTAACTCTTCCAAACTCTCCAAATAATCTACACCTCCACACATTGCACCCTTCAGGGGATTCCCGAACCTCTGGAATTGCTTGCACATTGCAAGTCATTGCTGTCCATTCAATATTCTTCACAACTAAGGAGGAACAATGTGCTTTGCATTGAGAAACAAGAGGTTCTATTGGACGGTCATGCAGTGACGGCATCTCCGCACTTCAACACCAGAGGAGGCGCAGAGGGAGGTAGAGAGGTCTGCAGAGTGTGACAAGGGGGCTGAGATAGGAGGCTTCAAATTCCCACATCATGCTGTGTACTGTTTACCTACACCTGCTGTTTCTGCTGCTCCCAGGTTATTGCTCCTATTTGGAGGGTAATTCGGGAACCAGTTAATCAGCTTTGAACATCAGCAACTCTTGTTGATATGAAAAGTTTCCAATCAGGTAAATCCTTCAGAGCTTTGGTTTTGCTATTGATTTCGAGCAGATTCAGTTCTGTGCAGCGGACACCGAGCCTCCAGACATTCTCTGGTTCTTTGATGAATCACCTTCAATCCGTGTCCCATGTTTACTGACCCTTCTACCATTGCAAACAGATTCTCCTTATTTACTCTATCAAAACCCTTCCTGATTTTGAACCTCTATATCAAATCTCCTCTTAACCTTCTCTGCTCTAAGGAGGACAGTCCCAGTTTCTACATTACTAATACAGCTGTCCTATGATGGGGAAGGTTTATACAGAGAGGTCTGGCTTAACTATCCACTCACTGGCCACCTGAAATGCTGATTGGTGAAATGAGTTCTCCCCCATGAGTTTCTACAGTCACTTCACATCACATATCTCTCTTTAAAGTACATATTTGTCAACCGTTCCAATCTTTCTGAACATCCCCAAACCCTGCAATAGATGGGACTTTGCAAGTCAGTCCTGTGTCATTCTAATTCTTACATTCAGACATTGGAAAGGAGGATCTGATTTGCTTGGATACACAAGGGTCGTTCTATTGGTTGCCCTTGCAATAACGTCACTTGCACCCTAGATGACAAAGACATGTGCAGGACCAATAGGACTGCAGTGTGTGTGAGAGCGGGACGAAGCTGGAAGGTTGAAAGCACGGTTCACATTCCTGCATCATGCTGTGTACTGTTTACCTCCATCTACTGTTTCTGTTGCTCCCAGGTTACTGCTCCTACTTGTAGGGAAATCCGGGACCGGATTAATCTGCTTCTGGACAACATCAATTCTCGTTGTTGCTGAAAGTCTTCAAACAGTTCGATCACTTGGAGGATTCTTCACTGTTTGAAGCAGTGAATTGTTCTGCTCTGGAATACATTGTCTGAAAGCCGGGTGGATGCAATTGCAACCTTTTCTTTAAAAAAAAAGAGAGACCTGGATAAATTCCTGAATGGGCAATATTTGCAGGACTCTGGGTAAAGAGCAGGGGAGTTGGAATATTTGGAAAGGTTCTTCAAAAAGCTAGCACAGGGGCGATTGGCCGAAGGGCCTCCTGCTGAGCTGTATCATCTCTGGCTCTTTAAATGCCTTTATTTTGGGTCCTAATTGTTTCTTACTCTGTTCAATAATAAATGTAACTTGCCTTGTTCGCCCTGCCCATTACCTGAAGGTTGGCCAGTCCTAGGCAGCTGATTATGGGCACATTGCCCACAATGTCAATGAGCTGACCCAGTCAGTGTCGCTGGACTGGCGGACGGTGCAAGGACATTGCAATAGAGCCAGTGTTGGCGGCGGGGAAAGTGGGCAAGCTGGCTGACTTTTGTCCTCCCCAGCAATGGGCACAGAGGCCAAGTGCAGCGATTTGGGCGCATCTGCAGGTGTGCCCAGCGGATACTGAGCCTCCAGAGATGACCGGTCTGTATGTTTGTTCAGTGAACTGATGGACTGTGGCGTGCATCGCAATTTTAAACATTAAGTATCTCTCTGTCCTTACTGTGCCTATTTAAATGTTTGATCCGATCTGTTTCTCATGTTCCTCCACAGCCCGGTCCAGGAGTGCCCTCCTTACTCAGTGGGGGAACCGGTTGATGGTCGCAGAGGGGACAACTGCGGAAATGCACTGTTTCCAGAATGACACCAACGAGAGTTACATGTACTGGTATCGCCAGCAGAGCGGAGCAGGGTTACAGCTCATAGTGAACTCGATTGGTACATCTGATCCCAGGCCTGAAGAGGGTTTCAAGGAGAGATTTAAAGTCACCAGACCCGATTTTAAATCCTGCAGCCTGAAAATAATGAGGGTGGATCAGACTGACAGGGCGGTGTATTACTGTGCTGCTAGTGATCACAGTGATTCAAACAGGTGCAGGGCTGGGTCAAAAACATACCACCCTCTTATACTGTGAGCTGTTAGAGAGGAAAAGTCAAGTAGGGAAACATGGAAACACAGAAAATAAGAGCAGGAGAATTCCACAGGTTCACCACCCTCTGAGTGTGGACATTTCTCCTCATCTCTGCTGTAAATGACATACCCTGTATTCTGAGACTGTGACCCCTGGTTCTGGACTCCCCAGCCATCGGGAACATCCTTCCTGCTTCTAGCCTGTATAGTCCTGTTAGAATGTTAGAGGTTTCTACGAGATTCCCTCTCATTCTTTTAAACTCTAGTTAAGATAGGCCTAGTCGGCCCAATCTCTCCTCATACGTCAATCCTGCCATCCCAGGAATCAGCCTAGTAAATCTTCTTTGTACTCCCTCCATGGCAAGAACATCCTTTCTCAGATAATGAGACCAAAACTGCACACAATACTCCAGATCTGATCTCACCAAGGCTCTGTATAACTGCAGTAAGAAATCCTTGCTCCTGTACTCAAATCCTCCTGCAACGAAGGCCAACATACCATTCGCCTTCCTAATTGCTTTCTGCACCTGAATGCTTGCTTTCAGCAACTGGGGTACAAGGATCCCCAGGTCTCACTGAACCTCCCCTTTCCCAGTCGATCACCATTCAGATAATCATTTGCCTTTCTGTTTTTACAGCCAAAGTGGATAACCTCACATTTATCCACATTATACTGCATCTACCATGCATTTGCCCACTCACCCAACTTGTCCAAATCTTATTGGAGTCTTTTTGCATCCTCCTCACAGCTCACATTACCCCGAGCTTTGTGTCATCTGCAAACTTGGAAATGTTACATTTAGTTCCCTCACCCAAGTCATTAATATATATTGTGAATAGCTGGGGCCCAAGCACTGATCCCTGTGATATCCCACTGGTCACTGTCTGCTTCCTGGAAAAAAGACCCGTTTATTCCTACTCTCTGTTTCATGTCTGTCAACCAATTTTCAATCCATGCCAGTATATTGCCCCCAATCCCATGTGCTTTAATTTTGCACGCTTACCTCTTATGTGGGACCTTATTAAAAGCTTTTTGAAAATCCAAATACACCAGATCCACTGGTTCTCCCTTATCTATTCTACGTGTTAAGTCCTCAAACAACTGCAGTAGATTTGTTCAGCATGATTTCCCTTTCGCAAACCCATGCTGACTTGGTCCAATCCTGTTTATACTTTCCAGGAGAGATCATAAAGTTAACCGTTCATGGATGGAGCTTTGAGAAGTTTTCCAAACCCAGCAGAGTGTGGGATATTCCAATAGATTCTAAGTGCTCCCTGAGTGACAGTTCAATATCCAAAGACTCATTTCAGTACTTTCCAAAGCAGAGGAAATAATCTCCAGAGAAGTTGAAAATCATACAGAACAGTAGAGGCTATTCGGCCCATCGTTCCTGTGCCAACATTTTGAAAGATCTACTTGTTTCATCCCACTCTACACTCTATCCTCAATGGGTGGCAGATATTTCCTGTTCAAATATACATCCCAATCTCTTTTGAAAGTGACTGTTGAATCTGCTTCCTCCATCCTTTCAGGCAGTGCATTCCTGATCAGAATAACTCACCAAGTTAAAGAAAAAACTCCTAATCTTCCCTCTTCCTCTTTTGTGAATCCTTTAATTCTTGTCCTCTCTTTACCGACCCTTCTGCCACTGCAAACAGTTTCTCCTTATTTACTCTGTCTAAACCCTTCCTGATTTTGAACCTCACTATCACATCTCCTCCTAACCATCTCTGCTCTCCGGAGAACAGTCCCAGTTTCTGCATTACTAAAAGTGCTGTCCTGTGATTGGAAATCTTTATAAGGGGACGCCTTGTTTGACTGTCTGCTCACTGCGCTCCTGAGATACCGAGCGGTGAAATGAGGTCTCCCCCAGGAGTTTCTACAATCACTTCAGGTGAGATATCTCTCTATAAAGCACATCTAGAGTCATACAGTTACACAGCACAGAAGCAGGCCATTCTGCCCATCCTGTCTGTGCCGGCCATCAAGGACCTGACTATATTAATCAAATATTGCAGCACGTGGCCCGTAGCGTTGTATGCTATGGCGTTACAAGTTCTCATCTAAATACTTCTGAAATGTTGTGAGGGTTCCTGCCTCTCCCACCTCTTCAGGCACTGTGTTCTAGATTCCAACCACCCTCTGTGTGAAGCATTTTTTCATGAAATCCCCTCTAAACCTCCTGCTTCTTACCTTAAATCTATGCCACCTGGTTATTGACCCCTCCAAGAACGGGATAAATGTCTTCCTAACTAACCTATCAGGACCCCGCATAATTTCAAAAAAGACAATAATGTAACCCCTCAGAATGCTCTGCTCTGAGGAAAACGACCATAGTGTTTTCAGTCTCTCTTCACAGCTGAAATGCTCCATCCCAGGCAACATCCTGGTGAATCTCCTCTGCACCCTCTCCAGTGCAATCACATCCTTCCTATAGTGTGGTGCCCAGAACTGTACACATTACTCCAGATGTGGCCTAACTAGTGTTTTATACAGCTCCATCATAACCTCCCTGTTCTTATATTCTATACCTCGGTTGATAAAGGCAAGTATCGCATGTACCTTCCTAACCACCTTATCTACCTGTGCTGCTGCCTTCAGTGATCTATGGACAAGTACACCAAGATCCCTCTGACACCCTGTACTTCCTCGGGTCCTACCATCCATTGGATATTCCCTTGCCTTGTTAGTCCTCCCAAAATGCATCACCTCACAATTCCCAGGATTAAACTCCATTTGCCACTGCTCTGCCCATCCTACCAGCCCATCTATATTGTCCTGTAATCTAAGGCTTTCCTCCTCACTGTTTGCGACACCACCAATTTTTGTGTCATCTGCGAACTTACGTAACATACCTCCTATATTCACACTTCATTCATTAATGTACACCACAAACAGCAAGGGTCCCAGCACTGATCCCTGTGGTACACCACTGTTCACAGGATTCCACTCAGAAAAAAAACCCTCGACCATCACCCTCTGCCTCCTGCGAAGAAACCAATTTTGAATCCATTTTCCCAAACTGCCCTGGATCCCATGGGCTCTGACCTTCCTAACCAATCTCCCATGCGGGACTTTATCAAAAGCCATGTAGACTATATCAACTGCTTGACCCTTATCTATACATCTAGTCACCGCCACGAAAAATTCAATCAAGTTGGTATATATGTCAACCATTCCAATCGTTATGCATATTCCCAAACCCTGCAATAGATGGGACTTTGCAAGTCAATCCTGTGTAATTCTATTTTTCACACCCACACATCGGAAAGAAACATCTGCTTTGTTGGATACACAAGGAAGGTTCTATTCGTTGCCCTTGCAATGACGTCACTTCCGCACTGCATCACAAAAGCAGGCTGTGCACCAATAGGACTGCAGTGTGTGAGAGCGGGACGAAGCTGGAAGGTTGAAAGAAGGGTTCACATTCCTGCATCATGCTGTGTACTGTTTACCTCCATCTACTGTTTCTGCTGCTCAAGGGTTACTGCTTCTACTTGGAGGGAAATTCAGGCCCCAGTTAATCAGCTTTGAGACACAATTCCTGTTGATATCGAAGGGCTCCAATCAGTTAGAGATTTACTGGTTTGGTTTTGCTGTTGAGGACAAGTGTCGTTATTTAGCACCGCTGCAGTTGTGCCCAGCGATTCTGGGAATCAGCACATGACCCCTGTGCTGGGGCGGCAGCGAGCTGATCGACTGTGGTGTGCATCGTGAGCTTTACCATTAAATCTCTCTCTCTCTCCTTATTGTGTCTGTTCTCTTTGACCCGATCTGTTTCTCATGTTCCTCCACAGCCCGGTCCAGGAGCGCTCTCGTTACCCAGTGGGGGAACCGGCTGACGGTCGCAGAGGGGAAAACGGTGGAAATGCACTGTTTCCAGAATGACACCAGCGACAGTTACATGTACTGGTATCGCCAGCAGAGCGGAGCAGGGTTACTGCTCATAGTGACCTCGATTGGCACCTCTGATACCAGCCCTGAAGAGGGTTTCAAGGAGAGATTTAAGGTCACCAGACCCGATCTTAAAACCTGCAGCCTGAAAATACTGAGGGTGGATCAGACTGACAGGGCGGTGTATTACTGTGCTGCTAGTGATCACAGTGATTCAAACAGGTGCAGGGCTGGGTCAAAAACATACCACCCTCTTATACTGTGAGTGTTCGAGAGGAAAACTCAAGTAAGCAGAGTTCATAAAGACAGCTGTTCATTGATGAAACTTTGCAGAGTTTTCCATCAACTTTCAGAGTGTAGATATTTCCTGTTCAAATATATTTCCCAATCTCCTTTCTAAGTTACTGTTGAATCTGCTTGCTCCATCCTTTCAGGCATCGCATTCCTGATAAGAATAACTCAACAAGTTAAAAGAAAAATCTCTTCGTCTGTGCTGGTGTTGTCTGTGTGAGTCTGCATCTGTATCTTACAGCTTGCAAGCAGCTCTCAAAGTGATAAATGGATGGCTTGGTTCTGCTGAAAGATAGAGCTATCAAAGTCCCGATGGATAGATACATCTTATTATCTTAGAATATCACCCTGTACCATTTAAACTGAACATTGTTGTGTTTATCACAAATTTTACCCAACCTTGATCATCAGGTTAGCAATCAAGTTACTGCCACTTATCATCGATATTCCTAATCACAGAATCAGAAAATTGGAACAGTACACAAGAAGGCTTTATTAACTGCTCTCTCAACCTGTCCAGCGCCAACCATGAATAATGCTTGTGGTTAATCTGCGTATCAGTATCTTTTTATTGACAAACCGCTAACTTATCCATCTCATTTTCAGAAATTATATTCCGATATCCCTCGGTAGAGCAATCCCCACCTTCCTGGAATGCACTGTCTCATAACTGCATTCAATTCACGTACTTTGGTCTAACGAAGGCGCAGCAGGAACTCCCAGGCGCTGGGGCCGGTCTTTCAGCTGAAACTTGGTCCAACTGGTGGAGGGTCCATCAAGTTGAATGAGACTGTCACTGGTGTCACAGTGAATCTGAAGAATAAGGTTTATCTGGCATCTCTCAGCTCTGTACTCTCTGAATTAAACTGTGTTGGGTTCCAGCACTAAGCTAAACAGGGCACTGGTATGGAAGGCTGCATTCTGAAGAGGCAGGCTTCGGAATGCAGGATTTGCTAGATGCCAAAAAAAAAACCAGGACACCTCGTTCAACTTCTGGTATCCTTGTAGACCAATAATGTCGTTGTTGATGATGGTAGCCTTTGTAACAGTAGTTGTTCTGTTCCAGGACGGGTATTCCAGCAATGATGCTCAGCATAAAGCTGCTGGATTGGCGGAAAGAGCCACCTGGTTCAGTGATATCCTTGAGGGAAGGGATTTTGCCTCCCTCACCCAATCTGGACTCTCAGTGACTCCAGACCCCGGCAGCAGTGCTGTTCACCCTTCACTGCCCTGAGGAATGGGCCTAGTCAGCCACGCAGTTGCATTCAAGAAGAAGTCTGCTCAAGAGCGGTTAGACTTGGAAATAAACGTAGCCCTCGCCAGCCCTCATCCCGTAACAGAACAGAAATAAACCAATTGCGGTTACTTGATCTACAACAGGGCCCAGGCATGAGGTGTGGAAAGCACCAAAATGTCAGGCCCAAAGTCCCTGTTCCTCCCAAGCAGGCAGCTCTTGTCACATGTCATGTCTCAACTTAATCCCAAAATGTTCCTCACTGAAGGAAATCTATCAAATCTGGATATGGATGGATTAATACCACGAGGCAAACACAGTCTTAGGGCCCCTATTGAATAAAGAATGACCGGTGTCTCATTGACATACTTCCACATGTCATGTTAAACCTCTTCAACACTGACCTGTTCAGATGATAACCAGCCTGCTCTTGACAGAATTCCCTGGTGTACCGGGAGGAATTTGTCCCAGGGCAGTTACTACTCCAACACAGCCATATAAGTAGGGTTTGCTTGACTGGAACCCTGTCTGCAGTGAGAATGCACCCATAGAGATAACAGATAAGGTTCACAGACTCCCAATATCTTTGTTGTCACGTTTCATATGCCAAAGGGTGGAGAATAGTTTTACTTTTCTTAAATAAAGGCAATGATGTCAAGTTGTTCCTTTCTGATCTGTCCACATTTTAGCATCACAGAAAGATTCAACACAAAGGAGATCATCCCGTCTCTGCTTGCTTTTGTGAAAAATCTATCCAGTTAGTCCCACTCTCCTGCCCTTTTGCCCTAGCCCTGGAAATCTTCTGTTCCAAGGATCTATCCAACTCCCTGTTGAAAGCTGAATCCCATTCCACTGCCCTTTCAGGCGATGTGTTCCAGATCTTTAATACCCGTCCCAGTCAGAATCATTCTCCTCGTCCCGCTTCTGCTTCTTTTACCACTGACCCTAAATCAGCGCCTTCCTGGTTAGCGAACTTCCTGCCACAGAAAACAGCTTCTCCCTGTTCAATTTATCAAAACCCTTCCTGATTTCCAACACCACCTTCCGCTGGGTCCCTTAACTTTCTCTGCTCTGATTATAATTCATTCCGATTGCCTGGAAATTGCACTGAAATCGACAAACTTCCCTTATCAAGATCTGTTGGCCCGTAACTGGCTTCAGGGTTTGCCATGACGAGACTTCATGGTCAAGTGAAACACGGGATAGACCAGAAGAGAAAGATAATATTTTAGACCGTATGTGCTGTGATGACACAATGACCTGACACTGCAAACACGCAGGAACCACTTACATCAGAACATTAGAAAATAGGAGCAGGAGTAAGCCATTCGGCCCGCCGTGTCTGCTCCTCCACGTAATGAAGATCTTGAGGATCTGCTACCTTCACTCCACTTTCCCGCCATATTCCTACATCCCTGGATTCCCTTGGTGCCTAAAATCTATGGATCTCATGTCTTCAATATTTTCAATGACTGAGAATCCAAAGCTCTCTGAATTCCAAAGAGTCATAACCCTCTGAGTGAAGACATTCCTCCTCATCTAAGTACGATAGACGACCCCTTATCCTGAAGCTTCGACCCCTTATTTCTAGGTTCTCCAGCCAGGGGGGAAACAGCCTCTCAGTGTGTCCCCTGTCAAACCCTCTCATCATCTTGTACGTTTCAAATGGATCACCTCTGATTCTTCCAGAGAATAACAGCCCATTCGACTCAATTTCTCCTCATTGGGCAGCCTTCTCCTCCGAGGAACCAATTGAGTGAACCTTCGTTGCAACCTCCTCTGAGGCAAATACATGCTTCAGAAGATAAGGAAAGCAACACTCTATACAACACTATAGGTGTGTTGTTACCAAAGTCCTAACTAGCTGCAGAAGAATTTTCTTACTCTTATGTTTCAAACGCCTTATAATAAAAGCTAACATGTTACTCGCCTTCCTAATTCCTTGCTGTACATTGATGTAAAATTATTCTGGTTCATATACACGAGTCCCTCTTGCAGTATCAATAATGAGAAGAATGTTGCTATTGAAATTACTCACCCTGTTGCTCGACCACTTTTGCTACAGCCCCAGATATTTTCAGATTGGACTGGAGTTCCCGAAATCTACAACATGCCGTCATTTCTTTTTCTTGGCTTTTATTAAGTGGAAGACTTTTAATGGGCTCCCGGCGCTAAGATTTCCCCCAGTCTTTACGGATTCGAGATGCTGTGCACATTTCCAACCTGCATTATGCGAGTGAAGTCGAAAGTGAGATCCTGAGCTAATGTGCTCTCTAATTATTGAAGCAAAATTGCAGGGATGCAGATCAGAAGTCTTTTCCACGTGCCAACAAGATAGTAACCCTTTACTTGCAGGGTCCAAGATCGAGCAGCGTTATAAAACTCCCAGTCGGCACCCTGTCTCGAAATTCCAATGTGAGGTGAATGCACATAACCAGGAATGAATTCCAACTGATGCATCTTAGATCCAATAGTGTTAGTGGAGGGGTGGGTGGGGGAGGGGGGGGAGTTTCACTCCATTTGTCACCATCTGGTCATCTTTGCACATGGCAATAAATAATACTACATCTCACTGGAAGTAGGTAGCATTGATCACACTCCGGCTGCGACTCGGTAACGCCAGAAGAATGATCCAAATGGTGAATGGTGATGAAAATTATTCAGACTTCATCGTATTCCCTCTGCGGCCGCCAGAGGGCGCGATCACTCGCTGAATGGAAATTCATTGTCTGACATCTGCTCGAATTCCATTTGCAGCTACGAGATCTGCGGAGTACTGCGCCATCTCCTGGTGGAAACTGAGAATGACCAGATAATCTGTTTTAGTAAAGTTGGTTTAGGGATGTCTATCGCCCCAGATAACCCTCGAGAATGCCCCTGTTATTCTCCGAAATAGTGGCTATGAGATCCTTCCCATCTGCAGTCGGGACCTCGTTTTAACATCTCAGCCAAAATAAAGAGAGTACCTCGGTGCTACACCTCCACACGGTGCAGCACTTCCTCTGTCCTGCACTGGGGGTGTCAGCCTCGATTTTATGCTTAAATCTCGGTCCGGGGACTTAAACCCACAAACCTTTGACTCAGTGCCGAGGTGCTCCCCACTAAACCACGTCTGATATATAAAGACACATCAGAGGAAGTGGTCAGTCATACAAGATGCTTTGAGGTTCTCCCATCTGTGGAGATGATGAATACTGCATGGCCTTTTGAAACAACCAGCACTCTGTAGACTAATCAGGAAACCAAGAGTCGGATACACATTTTTTGATGAGGTAACAGAGAGGGTTAATGAGGGTAATGCTGTTGATGTGGTGTACATGAACTTCAAAAAAAGCGTTTGATAAAGTACTACATAACAGGCTTGTCAGCAAAGATAAAGCCCATGCAATAAAAGGGGCATTAGCAACATGGATACAAAGCAACATGGAACAGAGTAGTGGTAAACAGTTGGTGTTCAGTCTGAAGGAAGGTATATAGTGGGGTTCTCCAGGGACCACTGCTTGTCTTGATCGATATTAATAACATAGACTTGGGTGTGCAGGGCACATTTGCAAACTTTGCAGTATTGTGAACCGTGAGGAGGATGGTGATAGATTTTAAGAGGACGTTACATCAAGCGACAAGATACAAGTGCTGAAAACTATAGCAACAGGACGCGAAATCCCGGTCATGACAAATTCGAATCAAATTTTCTGTGAATGCAGAGTTTAATTCGTCTCCCCCCGTGGAAGAAACGTCAAGCGAAACTGCCGACAGAGTCCGTTTCTGGAAGACATGTTCCAAGTCCCAAACCTCCTGTTCACAGGTCAGCACGAGCGTGTAATTAAACAGCTGCAGTTTGCATTTATATAGCGACTTCACCGTCCCGAGATAAACGGCCCGAATAGCGTAAATCTGCCAACTATTTGACACAGAGTTACAGCAGAAATTGTTAGGAGGTGTGGGCCAAAGCTGGGAAGATTTGGAGGAGAGAGATGTGGAGGGGCTTTGGGAGGGAATGGCAGACCTGAGGTCGCTGTCAGAGGAAGGAGCGGCTGTGAAATGAAGAAGCGATTAGGATTAGCGGAGCAATAGCGCCACCTACCGCCCATCGATCGTCAATGCAGCCAATTTCGTTAATTCAGTACTGAGGGAGTGCTGCATTGTTGGAGGGTCAGTACTGAGGGAGTGCTGCACTGTCAGAGGGTCAGTACTGAGGGAGTGCTGCACTGTTGGAGTGTCAGTACTGAGGGAGTGCCGCACCATCAGATGGTCAGCACTGAGGGAGTGCTGCACTGCCCGAGGGTCAGTACTGAGGGAGTGCTGCATGTCAGAGTGTCAGTACTGAGGGAGTGCTGCACTGGCAGAGTGTCTGTACTGAGGGAGTGCTGCATGTCAGAGTGTCTGTACTGAGGGATTGCAGCACTGTCAGAGGGTCAGTACTGAGGGAGTGCTGCTCTGTCAGAGTGTCAGTACTGAGGGAGTGCTGCACTGTCAGAGTGTCAGTACTGAGAGAGTGTTGCACTGTCAGTGGGGCAGTACTGAGGGAGTGCTGCACTGTCTGAGTGTCCGAACTGAGGGAGTGCTGCACTGTCAGAGGGTCAGTACTGAGGGAGTGCTGCACTGTCAGAGGGTCAGTACTGAGGTAATGCTGCACTGTCAGAGGGTCAGTACTGAGGGAGCACTGCACTGGCAGAGTGTCTGTACTGAGGGAGTGCTGCATGTCAGAGTGTCTGTACTGAGGGATTGCAGCACTGTCAGAGGGTCAGTACTGAGGGAGTGCTGCTCTGTCAGAGTGTCAGTACTGAGGGAGTGCTGCACTGTCAGAGTGTCAGTACTGAGAGAGTGTTGCACTGTCAGAGGGGCAGTACTGAGGGAGTGCTGCACTCTCAGATGGTCAGTACTGAGGGAGTGCTGCACTGTCAGTGGGTCAGTACTGAGGGAGTGCTGCACTGTCTGAGTGTCCGAACTGAGGGAGTGCTGCACTGTCAGAGGGTCAGTACTGAGGGAGTGCTGCACTGTCAGAGGGTCAGTACTGAGGAAGTGCTGCACTGTCCGAGGGTCAGTACTGAGGGAGTGCTGCACTGTCAGAGGGTCAGTACTGAGGAAGTGCTGCACTGTCCGAGGGTCAGTACTGTGGGAGTGCTGCACTCTCAGAGGGTCAGTACAGAGGGAGTGCTGAATTTGCACCTGAGATTTTAAACCAGCGGCTTGTCTGCCTTCTCAGGTGAGACACACTTTATCCCTTGGACTGTGTCCTGAGGCAAATCGCAAAGAAACAGGCCATTCGGCCCAACACATTCATGCTGGCGTTCATCCTCCGCACGAGCTTCCTCGCTCCCGTCTTCATCTCACCCCATCAGTAGATCCTTCCAAATCTCCCCCACCCCATTTGTTTATCCAGATTCCCTCTTGAATACATCTCCGCTATTCACCTTATCCCACTCCCTACATCCTCCCACTCTCTGGGTAAAGAAGTTTCTCCTGAATTCCCGATTTTATTTATTAGTGACTATCTTTCTATTGATGGTTCGGAGTTCCTGAGTCCCCCACAAATCTTTTGCACGTCTACCCTATCAAAAACTCTTTCATAATCTTAAATCCATCCATCAGATCACCCTTCAGCCTTCTCTTTACAGCCCTTCCTGATAATTATAACCTCTCAGTTCTGATATCATCCTTGTCATTACTTTTTTGCCCCTTCTCCTGTATCTCTATATCTCTTTAAAATGAATACCAGAACTGGGAAAAGTGCTCTAACTGTGGTCTAAGCTAGATTCTATACAAGTTTAACATGACTTCTCCTCGCTCTATAATGTCCAGTGAACATTTAGAAGCAGCAATAGATTCCTACTTTGTGCCATGTTTGCAAAAGGACAAAGGGAAATGTACTTACTTTGATGACTCCATAATCGCCTTTCTTTGAAAATGTTTTGTGTCCATATCCCAATCCTTCATTCAACGTCCGCCTTTATTGTTAGAAATGTTTTGAACCTCTTCAACCCAGAACCTCGCGTTACCTTCATCTGAAGAGCAAGCAGCATAAGAACCGAACAAAAGAGTAAAACCCTCAATGTTAGAGTTGAGGACCAGGTGCATGGGCGATGGGTGTTGGTGTGCAGACAGATCAGCTGAAATGATAACAGCACCGCAACAGAACACCTGGGAACTTGCACACCCCTGGTTTGGCAGACCTGGGACTCTCTGAGTGATAGGTGAAGAGATTGCAGTGTGCACGATTTACTATATACATTAAGTGCGTTCTGTTTGTGGACCCGTAGCCGGTGCTTCCTGAGATCCTGCAGGTTGTAGAGGGACAATGCAGGTAAAGAAAAGCGTAAGGAACGGAGGCAAGGATTGGGATAAGGGGTGCAACAGAGGGAAGGAATTGAGAGGGACAGAAAGAAAGTGAGAGAGAAAGAAAGAAAGAGTGAAAGAAAGAAAGAAAGAAAGAAAGAAAGAAAGAAAGAAAGAAAGAAAGAAAGAAAGAAAGAAAGAAAGAAAGAAAGAAAGAAGGAAAGAAAGAAGAAAGAAAGAAAGAAAGAAAGAAAGAAAGAAAGAAAGAAAGAAAGAAAGAAAGAAAGAAAGAAAGAAAGAAAGAAAGAAAGAAAGAAAGAAAGAAAGAAAGAAAGAAAGAAAGAAAGAAAGAAAGAAAGATTCGAGAGTGGCTGAATGGCCTCCTCCTGTTCCGGTGTAACAGGTTCAAGAGGGGCTGAAGGCCTCCTCCTGTTTCTGTGTAACATGCTCCAGAGGGGCTGAATGTCCTCCTCCTGTTCTTGTGTAACAGATTTGAGAAGGGGATGAATGTCCTCCTCCTGTTTCTGCGTAACATGTTCTAGAGGGGCAAAATGTCCTCCTCCTGTTTCTGTGTAACAAGCTCTAGAGGGGTTGAATGCCCTCCTCCTGTCCCTGTGTAACAGACTGGAGAGGGCCTGAATGTCCTCCTCCTGTTCCTGTATTACAGACTGGAGAGGGGCTGAATGTCCTCCTACTGTTCCTGTGTAACAGGCTCGAGAGGGGCGGAATGTCCTCCTCCTGTTCCTGTGCAACAGACTGGAGAGGGGCTGAATGTCCTCCTCCTGTCCCTGTGTAACAGGCTCGAGAGGGGCTGAATGTCCTCCTCCTGTTCCTGTGTAACAGGCTCGAGAGGGGCGGAATGTCCACCTCCTGTTCCTGCGTAACAGACTGGAGAGTGGCTGCATGTCCTCCTGCTGTTCCTGTGTAGCAGGCTCGTGAGGGGCTGATTGTCCTCCTCCTGTTCCTGTGCAGCAGACTGGAGAGGGACTGAATGTCCACCACCTGTTCCTGTGTAACAGACTGGAGAGGGGCTGAATTTCCTCCTCCAGTTCCTGTGTAACAGACTGGATAGGGGCTGATTGTCCTCCTCCTGTTTCTGAGTAAAAGACTGGAGAGGGGCTGAATGTCCTCCTCCTGTTCCTGTGTAACAGACTCGAGAGGGGCTGAATGTCCTCCTCCTGTTCCTGTGTAACAGACTGGAGAGGGGCTGAATGTCCTCCTCCTGTTTCTGAGTAAAAGACTGGAGAGGGGCTGAATGTCCTCCTCCTGTTCCTGTGTAACAGACTCGAGAGGGGCTGAATGTCCTCCTCCTGTTCCCGTGTAACAGACTGGACAGGGGCTGAATATCCTCCTCCTGTTCCTGTGTAACAGACTGGAGAGGGGCTGAATGTCCACCTCCTGTTCCCGTGTAACAGACTGTAGAGCGGCTGAATGTCCACCTCCTGTTCCAGACAATCAGGTTTGAGAGGGGCTGAATGGCCTCTAATTGTGCTCCGTAGCTCTAACTAAATTTCAGCACCTCAGTCTCAGCTGCCGTCACGAGGTGAAGTCCTCGGGAGCCGTTTAAGCGGTGGGGACTTGGAAGTTTTGCGTTCCTCTTTTTTGTATGAGTGTCTATCACTGTGGGGACAACAGGGACACGGTGATAAAATCCAATGCAACCTCCGTACAAAAACCTCGCTCAACACACCTGGTGGAGGATCAGCAGAAGAGCAGTGACAACAGAGTAAACGAGTCAACATGGCCCAGGATTATGGCGGGAACTGGGCCCTTTTCATCTTAAAGATGTCTCAGAATGGTCCAGCCTTATAACCTAGAACATTCCTGTGGAAAAGAGAACAGCAGTGTGTCATTTGTGTGGAAACTGGTTACTCTTTAACCCTTAAACCCCACCCTGGTGTCCAGGGACCAATATTGATCCCTCAACCAACATCACAAACAATGATCTGCTCATTAATCTCACTATTGTTTGATGGGACTTTCTTGTTACAATATCAGTTGCTGTGTCTCCCTGTGTGACCACTTCCTGAACAAACTGCTTCATTGGCTGTAAGCTGCTTTGTGCGTCCTGATTGTCTTGACCAGTGCTTCCTAAATGCTGAGCAGGTCACTTTTAGCAATCAGTTTCCGACTGGGTTGATGTAACGTGATCTGCTGACGTGCTACAACACACCACTCAACTTCGGGGCCGGCACCAAACTGACGGTGTTAGGTAAGAAAAAGGGACATTTTTTTCCCACTCCCTTCATGTCCAGCTGTTTGTATTCCAAGCTTGTTCCCCCCAACCCTCCACGGGCAGTTTAAAAAGTCAGGCTGATGACAATGGCCCTTCTTTCTGATTTGCAAAGACCAGTCCAATATGACCCTCGCCTGTAAACCACCCCGTCCTGTCTCGTTCAGTTCCAAGGGGAACATCTCCCGGGTCTGTTCATGACTGAGTTTCGAGCATCGTGCAGCAGAGATAGCTTACTTCGGCGATGGGACCAAGTTGACAGTGTTGGGTAAGGCGACTGTGTATTTCTGTTCCTCCTATCGATCAGACTCTATGTCTAGTTAAAAAATCACCAGGAGTAATGTTCAGATATTAGATACATAAAAGGGTTAACTCATGAGGAATGGTTACTCAGACGAAGCTGATAATCCCTCGAATCTAGAACATTAAGGTCTGATATAATGGAGGTGTTTTGAGGTGTTGGATAGATAGAAAGAGAAACTGCTTCCTCAGGTTGGGGGGAGCTCAGAATAGTTTAAATTATTGCCTTTCAGGGATGATATCAGGAAGCACTTCTTCACACAAAGGGTAGTGGAAATGATGGATTCCACCCCCACACCATAAAAAACAATCTGCTGAGACTGGGGATCAATTGATAAATTCAAATCCAAGATTGATAGAGTATTGCGTATCGAAGGTTACAGAACCAAGGCGGGAGTTAAGATTCAGATCAACCCTGATCTGATTGAATGGTGGAACAGGCTCGAAGGGCTGAATGGCCACCTCCTGTCCCCATGTTCCTACGACCTTTACGGTCATTGACATAATAGGAACTTCAATGGAACAGACTTAACAATCTAAGGGGATTGAGGGGGATTTTGTGACAGCCCCATATCAGTGTGCTCCAATAGCGAAGCATATTTCGGAGATGGGACCAAACTGGTTGTTTTAGGTGAGTGAATGCATTCCTAATACTGGAAAAGTTGATTCAATTTGGGAATTCACGTGGGGTGGTCGAAAGAGTGAAAATATAGAAATTTGGTGAATTTCTTTCGTCTGTTCAGGTTACAAGGGGAGATCTACAACTGCCGAATTTGTTTCACTGTAGGGAAGGGGTTTGAGTGGATACAGAAGGGAGGGTCTCTAAAAGAAACAGAACAAACAGCGATGTAGATACAAATAGAATGATTGCACTTGTGAGAGAAGAATATGAGGACACAGAGATAGAACGAAAAATGTCCAATTGCATCGTTTAGTATGCAGTTCTGGTCTGCATATTATCAAAGAAATGATGTAGAGGCTCTGGATAAGGTAAATCAGAACAGATTAACAGCTGTGCTGCCCAAACTGGGAAGTTATAACTATTGGGGAAGGTCGGACAGACTGGAACTCCTTTCTCGAGAGCAGTGAAGTTTGAGGGGTGTCCTGGTAGAGGTCTGTACGATTTTGAAAGGGGTTTCGATAAGGTAGACACACCGAAGTTTTTTCCACTTGTGGGGAGACCAGAACGGGGAGAGCATAAATGTCAGATAGTCAGTAATAAATTCAGTAGGGAATTCAGGAGAAATTTCTTTACCCAGACAGTGGTGCGAATGTGGAACTCACTACCACAAGGAGTGGGTTTAAAAAAGTAGATTGGATAAAAAAAATTGGATTAAATGAAGGGGATGAGAGGAGTCTCAAGTGGAGTGTAAACACTGGTATGGAGCAGATGGGCTGAATGGCCTGTTTGTGTGTTGTAAATTCTCTGCAATTCGAAATATTCCCTCTTGGCCTCGAGCAGCAATGGATGAAACCATTTTGAGACACACTATTTTCAAGTTACTAATCGAACTGGTGAGCTGTCCATATCCAGTGGACAATGAGGTGTCAAGGGCCTCATGACCTTTCCTCATTCACCAGGATAATACCGGAATCAAAAGAGTTTAATTTATGACGATGTGTTGTTTAAAGTAGGGTTACAGTAAATTGAGAATTGGAGATTCAGGAGTGATCCAATTGATGTGTTTAAGATAATGATAGGATCTGATATTTCCTCTGGTGTGATGGGTCCAGAACAAGAGAGCAAAACCTTAAACTGATAGCTAGACCATTCAGGAATGATGTCAAGAAGGACTTGTTTACAAAATGCCCCGTGGAATCCAGAAATCTCTCCCACAGAAAGCTGAGGGGGTCAATTGAAAATTTCAAATGTGTGGTTGATTATTTTTTGATCGGCAAAGATGCTAAAGGTTATGGAACCAAGAAGGCAGGTCGAAGGCGTTAAGGTACAAATGATTAATAATCTAATTAAATGTCGGAATAAGCACGAAGGGCTGAATGGTCTACTCCTGTTCCCCAGTTGCTATGTTCCTTTGGACAAAATTTCCTTATACTTGTCGGTTCTCCCTTATTATGAGGGGCTACTTCGGGAAAGGACTCAAAGACAGGTAATGTTTTAATACATGAGTTTATCATTGTGCTCTGGTGAGATTTATTATTTCGGAGCTGGTACTAAACTCACTGTTTTAGGTAAGATTATGTTTGCACATGTAGATATTTATATATGTAAACATCTCTTTTCATCTGTAAGTCTTTCTATTTCTTTATCTATCAATGGACCTATCTATTTGTTGGTCTGTGGATCCATCTGTCTGTCTGTTTGTCCATCTACTTATCTATTTGTCTGTCCATATATCTGTCTACCCATCGTTGTATTTTGGTATTGTTGTTCAGTGCAGTGCGGGCGGGTATACCAACCTGCTACATTTTGGGGAAGGGTCCACGTTGACGATTTTGGGTGAGTTCAGTTTCTTTGTTTTCAATGAAGCAAGGGTCACCTGTAAACATCTTGCAAGAAGGATTGAATGAATAATTGTGAGGGACTTGCAGAAAATCTCCTATTGTCAGGACTGTCACGGTGGATAACTGACTAACAGGTACACATGTGGACGGGGCAGACAGTCTTGGGAATTCTGAGAGTTATAACTGCAAACTGCCTGGTTAGTCCACCAGTTTACATTAACTTACGGTTAGCTTGCGTTAACCAGAGGCCACTATCAAATATTAAGGAATGGGGCAGTGAGTTTCCTTTCTTCCAGAAGAGAGTTGGGGAATGTTTTTGTGATGTGAGGTGATGATGTGGGAGCAGGGGATATTCAACCTGTGTATTTTGGAGATGGCACTAAATTAACTGTCCTGGGTAAGTGAGATGTTAGTCAAATATGTCTCTTAGTAGCATTGAAACCGTCGACTAGTTTACTCTCTTCAATTTAGAGAAAGGAGAGAGAATGTGAAAACAGGCAAAAGAGTAAGCATTGCATTGAAGAAGCAAGAATTTAAATAGCTAAATGGAGGAGATTGGAGGAGGGCTGGTGAGAGAGGAATTTGCAACCAGAGATCATGGCTGATCTGATGTTGGCCTCGATCCCTCTTTCCTACCTGCTCTCCATAATCCTTGGCTCCGCTCTCCATCTCAGTTTGAATGCATTCACGGACTCAGTCTCCACAGCGCTCTGGAGGAGGGAATTCCAAAGATTCACGACTCCCTGATAGAAGAAATTCCTCCTCCACTCCGTCCTTAATGAGCGACCCCTCATTCTGAAACTGCGCCCTTTAATTCTACATGGGAACATCCTCTCAGCATTTAACCTGTCAAGCGCACTCAGAATCTTAGAATTTCCCAGAAGATTATCTCCCATTCTTCTTCACTCCAGATGGAGAGCAAACAGCAGACAGAACTGGAGGGAGATGGGAAATTAGATTTAAAACAATAAAAAAGAGACAAAGACGAGGAGATCAATTGTAACAGAATATAAGATAAAGAGCAATAGGGTGGAATAATGAATATAACACAATACAAAATGTTCCAACTATGTTCATTAACTATTGTGTATCGAGTTAAAGAAACGCGAGTTCTGATACAAAAGTGTAACATTGCGTCAGGCAACGATGGTTATACTTTTGGGGGTAATTCAAAACTCATGGTTTTAGCTAAGTGATATAGAGTCGAATTAGCTCTTTAAAGTAAAGTGGGATCAGAGGGCTGCCTGGTTGAAATTTAAAATTATTCAAACCTAGTTGCGGAACTGAGAACCTTATATATAAACATACACCTTGTATTCGTGTTCAGACTTCATGCATTACTTCCGAGCCCCATATGGAATATTTCCTGAAACAAACTAGAGACGCATTGTGCATGTGGAAATCGACATGTGATAAGTACCTTGGATATCAGAGGTTGAACGGCCTAATCCAGTCCCTAATGTAGCTAAATCGGCGTAATACGAGTTGATGATAGGAGTGAGGGACAGGGACAAATACGTGCCGATCAAGAGATTTAGAATGAAGAGTTGAGGAAGCTGGAAAGCACCTTCGTTGATGAAGGATTGACGAGGAGTTGAGCAAGGGAGTTAAGCTGAACCTCGATGAATCGCTGGTTAGGTCCCAGCTGGAGAATTGTGGGTGTCACATGTTAGGATGGATGTCAAGGCCTTAGAGTGGTTGCACGAATGATTTATTCGACTGGTTCCAGCGATGAGGGTCTTCAGTTGCGTCCAGAGAGTAGAGCAGAGAAAGTTTAGGGGGGATTTGACAGAGGTGTCCAAAGCAATGAAGGCTTTGGACACAGTACATGCTCAGAAACAATTTCCAATGCTCGAAGCGTTGGTAAACAAAGGGCACAGAGTTAAGGTAATTGACGATATAAACAGGGCTGATATGAAGAATAAAACAATTATGCGGTGTGTTGTTATCTGGAATGCGCTGCCTGAAAGGGTGTGGAAACAGACTCAATAGTAACTTTCAAAGGGGGACTGAACAATTACTTGAAGGGGAAATTATTTCTACTGGTGGATGGGTCAATAAACAAAGGTCAGATATTTAAAATCATTGACAAAAGATCTACAAGGACAATTACTAGATTCCTTTTCACTCAGAGTTGTCAGAATTTGGGACACTCTAACTGAAGCAGAATGCTGACTCTATGTTTAAATAGAAGTTACAGGAACATAGGATCATCGGTACACAGGAGCAGGAGTAGTCCATTCGGCCCCTCGAGTCTGTTCTGCCAATCAATGCGATCATGACTGATCAGTGACCTAACTCCATCTACCCCCATTGCCCCATAATCCCTTAATAGCTATGGTTAACAAAAATCTATCAATTTGAGATTTAAAATTGACAATTGTTCCAGCAGAAGAGAGTTCCAAACTTCTACCATCCTTTATGTGAAAAGATGTTTTCTAATTTCATGCCTGAAAAGTTCTGGCTCTAATTCTTAAACTCTGTCCCGTAGATCTAGACTGCACAACCAATGGAGATCGTTTCTCTCTATCTACATCATGTATTCCCCTTAATATCTTGAAAACTTTGCTCAAACCACCCTCTAACCTTCTCTTTTCCAAAGAATAGGAAATGTCGAATCTTTCCTTGCAATTTAACCCTTGGCGTCCAAGAATCAGTCTGTTTAATCTACACTACACTTCCCCCAAGACCAGCATATCCTTCCTAATGTCTGGTGCCCATAAATGCTCAGAGGAACTCCAGATGTGGTGTAACCAGGGCTCTGTATAGCTGAAACACGACTTCTACCTCATTCTACCTATCAACTATTTTGCTTTACTCTTAACTGCTTTCTGAAATAGCCACGCAGTTGTCAAGGGCAACTAGGGATGGGTAACAAATGCTGGCCTTGTCAGTGACGCCCACATCCCATGAATGAGTTAATAAAAATGGCCTCAACCTCCTCCAGCCTCATACAACCCTCCCTATATCTGTAACCTCCTCCAGCCTCTACAACACTCCCTATCTCTGTAACCTCCTCCAGCCTCTACAACTCTCCGAGATCTTTGTGATCCTGAAATTCTGGACTGTCCGATTTTCATCGATCCACCATTGAGAGCTGTGCACGTAACCACTCAGCTCTGCACCTTTCTTTCCATCCACCTTGACGATACTAACATACATGTTCCTTTTGCATGTCGGAACCCACTCGAAGGGCTGAACAGTCTATTTTTGTTCCCGTGCTGCTGTCAGCCAATGTTCCTGTACTTGTATGTTCTCCATTGTTGTGAAAGGCTCTCTTGGGATAGAACCACAGAGAGGTGAGAGGTTTTATTCAGGGAGTTAGCTTTTGCTCTGCTGATATTAATACTTCGGAACTGGATCTAAGATTTAGGCAATATCCCATCTACATAAATGTGCAAATATCCATTGTTCGATCGATCCACAATGTATCTGTGCATCCATCCATGTGTTTAGATATCGATACATTACTTGCTTGAGGCTGTACCTGTCTACCCAACGCTGTGTTTTGGTACTGTTGTTTAGTATAGTGTAGGCGGGAACGTCCAGCCTCTACATTTTGGGGAAGGCTCGACTCTAACAGTTTTGGGTGTGTTAGATGTTTATTCGATTAAGCCAGGATGGCTGGGTTCCTATTGCCTGTGTCATGCAGATGTTCCGTCCATGGATCTCTGCTCCTTTACTCCAGCAGGAGAGATGAGAATGACAAGGGAAAAAGGTAGGTAAGGCGGTTTCCCGTTACTTTCGTCAGAACAAGACGATAGCCGAACCCCTGCTGTTGACCTTGCTCTGAATCACACGTGAGCCATCTAGCTAACCGAACTAATCGGTCCCCATCCTGCATGCACAACTTACTTAATAATTATGACGAACTCCAAGTAAAATTTTCCAGTATTGTCAGAGCTGTATCTGTGGACATCTGACTAACTGGTCCATACATTGATGGAGAGCCAGTATTGGGAATGTTGCTAGTTTTAATTGCCAAACACCCTGGTTAGTTTATGAGTTTACTTTGGCCTATGTCACTCAAAGGCCCATATCAAATATTAATGATCGGGACAATGCAAATAAGCAGGACACTGTTGAGGAATGTTGTGACATGGTGATGTGGGAGCAGGAAGTAACCATCCATCATATTTTGGAGATGCCACGAAGTTAACGGTCCTAGGTGATTAGAATATTGGTCGAAATATATCAGTGGGCTCAATCAGCACTGAAACTGTTGGGCAGTTTGCTCCCTTCCGTTTGAAGAAAGGGGAGAGAACATGAAATTTGTAAAAATAAACCGTAAGCATTACAGTAAAGAAGCAAAGGTTAAAACAATTAAACATAGAGGAAAGGCGAGGTGGAGAGTGGAGGAAGGCTAGGGAGGCAACCATATACAGAGAGACACAGATAGGGAGCAAAATACAGACAAAAATGAACAGGAAAAGTCATTGTTAATTCGTGCTGGGATGCATTTATTGGCCACCCATAATTGCCTTCTGAGTGGTTTGTTAGGCCATGTTTTTATTCTTGTCATGGGATGTGGGCACCGATGGCAAGGCCAACATTTGTTGCCCATCCCTAATTGCCCTTGAACTGAGTGCTTTGCAATTTCAGAGGGCAGTTAACAGTCAACTGCATGCTGCAGGTTTGGAGTCCCATATAAGATGGGAGATGGGTTTTTATGACAATCGACGACAGTTTCATGGCACCCTGACAGATTTTTATGAATCAGCTGAATTTAAATCCCATCTGCGGCCATTTGAATTCACACAACCAGAACACTAGCCCGGGCTGCAGGATTACTAGCCCAGCAACATTATCATTTTGCTAGCGTCACGCCTGCGTTCAATGTGTTTTAGGTATTTCCACAGTGTTTTTAAGGAAGTTCCTTTTTTGACCCATTTTCTCAGAGGGCGGATTATTCATTTTCAAACATTGCTCGAATCCCCCCAGAAATGTGTCATCAAGCCAGTGGTGATACTGAACATGAGCCTCCTCTCCCCACCCCCACTACACCATCTAAACTTCTATTCCTTTCTCCCTCATGTCAGGTGCATGGCGATGGGGGTTGGTGTGCAATGAGATCTGCAGGAATGATAACAGCACCGCGCACATCAACACGACACCTGGGAAACTTGCACTAGTTTGGCAGACATGGGTCTCTCTGAGTGATAAGATAAGAGATAGCAGTGTGAACGATTTACTGTCTAGAGTAAGTGGCTTCTGTTTGAGGTCCCGTGGCCGGTATGTCCTGAGGTCCTGCTCGTTGTAGAAGAGAGAATGCAGATCATGAAGCGGGTAAGGGATCGGGGAGGGGGAATGGGAGAAGGGGTGCAACAGAGAGATGGAATGGAGAGAGAGAAAGAAAGAGAGAAAGCAAGCAAGAAAAAAACCATGAAAGGAAGGAAGGGAGGAAGGATGGAAGGACGGAAAGAAAGGAAGGAAGGAAGTAGAGGAAAGGAAGGAGGCTTGAGTGGATGAATGGGCCTGTTACTGTGTAAGCAGCTCAAGAGGGGCTGAATGGGCCTCCTCTTCTTCCTGTGTAACAAGGTCTAGAGGGGCTGAATGGCCTCTTGCTGCACCTGTGTAGCAGGCTGAGAAGGGGCGGAATGGCCACCTCCTGTTCCTGCTAACAGTTTTGAGACGGAATGAACGGCCTTTAATTCTGGTCCAAAGGACTAAAAAACTTTCAGCAGCTCAATCTCAACTGACTTCACCAAGTGAAGCCCTCGGGAGTCTTTTCAGAGGCAGGGCCTTGCAAAATTCGCGTTCTTTTTTGTATGAGTGTCTATCACCGTGGGGACAGGGGGGACACTGTGATAGAATCCAATGCAGCCTCCGTACAAAAACCTCGCTCTACACACCTCGAGGAAGATCAGCAGAAGAGCAGTGGCAACAGAGTAAACGAATAAACATCTCCTCTGGATTATGGCGGGAGCTGGGCCCTTTCAATCTTGTAGATGCCTCAGAATGGTCCAGCTTTATAACCTAGAGCATTCCTCTGGAAAAGAGAATAACTGTGTTATTTGTGTGAAAACTGGTTACTCTTCAACCCCTGAAACACCACCCCGGTGTCTTGGGACCAATATTGATCCCTCAACCAACATCACAATGATCTGCTCATTAATCTCACTGCTGTTTGATGGGACTTCCTTGGTACAATATCAGTTGCTCTGTCTCCCTGTGGTGACCACTTCCTAAACAAACTGCTTCATTGGCTGTAAGCTGCTTTGTGCCTCCTGATTGTCTTGACCAGTGCTTCCTAAACGCTGAGCAGCCCACTTGTAGCAAACCGTTTTCGACCGGGTTGATGTAACATGATTTGCTGATGTGCCCAGACAGCACCACACAATTTCGGGACCGGCACCAAACTGACGGTGTTAGGTAAGATAATGGGGTCTTTTGTTCTCTCTACCTTCATGTGTAGCTGTGAGCATTCACAGCTTACTGCACCCCCCCCCTCACCACCCACCCCCCCAACCCCGGACAGTTTAACGAGTTAGTCAGTCGGTTAGATCTGTCTCATGACCGCCGAGAATTGCGCCTAATTTCCCTCCTGCCACAAGCGTCCGTATGTCACTTTGGCGCGGTATTTCTCTCCCCGGGACGACACTGGCCCTTCCTTCTGGTTCGCAAAGACCAGTCCAACGGGACACCCGCTTGGTGATGTGTTCCACGGTAAACCGCCCGGCACAGACCCGTTCAGCTGCAAGGGTAACAGTTCCCGGGCCAGTTCATGACTGGGTTTAGGCCACTGTGCAGGAAACATAGCTTACTTCGGCGACGGGACCAAGTTAACAGTTTTCGGTAACGGACTCTGTTCTTCCTATCAGATCAACATCGAGGTCTATATGCGGTTATAAAATCGCGGGGAGTAAGTTCAGATATTAGATGCAGAAAGGGGTTAAATCATGAGGACTGGTTACTCAGACTAAGCTGACAGTCCCTTGAACCTAGATCATTAAGGGTTGATATAATCGAGGTGCTTGAGGTGTTGGATAGAAAGAGAGAAACTGCTTCTTCAGGTTGGGGGGAATCCAGAACAATTTAAATTCGAGCCGTTCAGGGGTGAGATCAGGAACTCTCCCCGAACCCCCCACAACAAATAAAATACTGTTGAGGCTGGGGGTCAATTGATAAGTTCAAATCCAAGATTGTTTGATTTTTGTTAAACAGAAGTATTGAGGTTTACAGAAGCAAGGTGGGATGATGGAGTTAAGGTTCAGAACAACCCTGATCTAACTGAATGGTGGAACAGGTACGAAGGGCTGAATGGCCACCTCCTGTCCCCATGTTCCAACGACCTTTACAGGCCATTGACACAGTCAGAACTTCAATGGAACAGACTTAACAATCTAGACTTGAGGGGGATTTTGCGACAGCCCCATACCATTGTGTAATGCTGGAGAAGCATATTTCGGAGATGGGACCAAACTGGTGGTTTTAGGTGAGTGAATGCATTCCTAATGCTGGAAAAGTTGATTCAATTTGGGAATTCACGTGGGGTGGTCGAGGGAGTGAAAATATGGGAATTTGGTGAATTAATTTCGACTCTTGAGCTTACAAAGGGAGACCTACAACTGCTGAATTCATGTCACTGGATGGAAAGGGGCTTGAGTGGAACATAAGGGAGGGTCTCTAAAATAAACAGTGCAAACGGCAATTGTAGCTGCAAATGAGAGCAGAACAAGAGGACACAACCACAGAACGAAAACTGTCAGATTCAATTCTTTAGTATGCCGTTCTGTTCTGCATATGATTAAAAAAGCAGAGGCACTGGATAGAGCAAAACAAAACATATTTACAAGTGAGCTCCCAAAACTGAGAGAATATAACTACAGGTAAAGAATGAAGAGGCTGGTGCTGTTTTCTCTAGAAAAGAGAAGGCAGAGAGGATAACCTGATCGAGGTCTTTATGATTATGACAGAGGCAAGATGATTCTACTTGTTGGGGAGACCAGAACCAGGGGACCATCAATATAAGACAGTCACTAATAAATCCAATATGGAATTCAGGAGAAGCCTTTTCAACCAGAGAGTGGCAAGAATGTGGAATTCACTACCACAGGGAGTGGGCTGAGGCAAATAGCAGAGATGTTTTTAAGAGGGAAGCTGGATAAACATATGGGGGAGAAAGGAATAAAAGGACCTATTGATGGGGTGAGATGAAGAGGGTGTGAGAAGGATAATGTGGAGCATTTAATCGGCTAGGATGTAGTGGGCTGAATGGTCTGGTTCGGTGCTGAAGTGTCGATATGATTTGATGTATTCCCCATTAACCTGAAACGTTTAAATGGATGAGAAATATCAAAAGGGATTTTTTAAATTTGTGAATGGAGACTGGGTGTAGAATGCACATTGAACGGCCTGGGGAACGTGAGTGGAAAGTCCAGGGCAGATTGCGAATGATCTTTCCTCATTTACCAGAATCATGCCGGAATTAAATTGTGGGGGCAGGTTGCTTAGAGATGTTGAGCATTGGAGATTAAGGATTGATCCAACTGATGTGTTTAAGATCATGAGAGGATTCGATCGGGTAGATAGAGCTGCAATTTCCGCGGGTGTCAGAGCCCAGAACAAGGGTGAGGGTGGGGGGGAGCATTAGCTTAACATTAAAGCTTGGCCGTTCAGGGGTGATGCCAGAAAGGACATAACTGAACAAACGGTGGCGGAAATCTGGGCCTCTCCACCCTGAGAAACTGCTGAGGCCACAGGGTCAATTGTCACTTCCCAATCTGAGAATGATACAGCCTTGTTAGGAAAAGGGTCTGGAACACAAACAGGCTGATGGGGTTACAATACAGATGAGTCATGACCTCACTGAATGTCAGAACAAGCTCGACGGGCTGAATAGCCTACTCCAGCTACAGTATTTCTATGTTCCTTTGTGCCAATACTCCTGTAGGTTCTTTCTAGTTGTGAAAGGCTCCTTCAGGACAAGAATCAGAGAGAGGTGAGAGGTTTTGATACAGGGATTTAGCTTTGTGCTCTTCTGATATTTACTACTTCGGAGCTGGTACCAAGTTAACTGTTTTAGGTACGTTAGCATCTATATAAACATCTATTGTTCCATCATCCACAATGTATTTTCTGTGTATCCATCTTTATGTTTATCGATCTACGTAGCTACTTTTCTGTCGGTGTATCTGTCTATCCAAAGGTGTGTTTTGGTACTGTTGTTTAGTATAGTGCAGGCGGGAGCTACCAGCCTTGACATTATGGGGACGGTTCGGCTCTAACAGCAGTATTGGGTGAGTTAGACTTTCATTCAATGAAGCCAGGGATGCTGGGTTCATCTTGTCTGTGCAGGCTGGTGGTCATCTGATGGACTGGCTCTCTGCTCCTTTTCTCCAGCAGGAGAGAGGAGCATGAATAGGGAGGAGTGCCTATGAGGAGGCTACCCCTTGCCTTCACCAGACACGGTGAGAAATGAATCCGTTCTGTAAGCGTTTTTCTAACTGGCACGTTAGGCAACTGGAGCTATCTGGTCCCCAACTTGTGAGTCGAAGTTAATTAATAATTATGAAGAACTCCATGTAAAATCTTCCTGTATTATAAGCACTGTATCTGTGGACATCTAACATATTCACAGATGGATAGATAGACGGTACTGTGAATGTTGCTAGCTTTAATGGTCAAGCCCCCGCTCCCCCACCTCCCCACCCGGTTATTTTATGGGTATACTTTGTTGTCTGGTCAGCTCATGTTAGTCAAAGGGCAATATCAAATATTAATGAGATGGACACTGAAAACTGGCAGGGCGCAATTGAGGAATGTTTTTGTGTTGTGACATAATGATGTGGGAGCAGGAAATAACCAGCCATCATATTTCGGAGACGGCACTAAGTTAACAATCCTGGGTGAGTGAGATATTTGTCGAACCATATCAGTGGTCTCAGTAAGTATTAAAACTGTCGGCCGGTTTGCTCCCGTCAGTTTGAAGAAAGGGGAGAGAACGTAAACTTTAGAAAAAAACAAAGAGTAACGAAGCAAGAGTTAAAACAAATAAACATAGGGGAATGGCGAGGTGGAAATGGAGGAAGGCTAGGGAGGCAAACCATATCTACAGAGAGACAGATTGGGAGCAAAATGCAGGCAAAAGGGGACAGAGAATTAGAGAGAAAAAGTTTGGAGAGGTAGAGACAAAGACAAAAGAAATGACAAAAAGAGGTAAAGAG